>NW_022756612.1:831073-839388 GCF_011630105.1 Anneissia japonica
AGATGGAAAATGAAAGGCACTTTTAATCATGCCTCATCAGTCAATTGGTACATGAACGATCTTCATCATTACCATATGGACAACGGCGTCTACAAGTCCAGGTAACAATGACAGTAGCCATCCCATGGTAAATCGCGAAAAAAGAAATCCACTCCGCCCCCATTAAATACGACTGTCGGCCTACATTTTATGTAATTAACATCTGATCTAATATATTACGTACCTAGGCCTATGTGGTTGGCTACGGATAGCCAAGTGTTGAGTACGAAAAGCTAAAAAAATCATATATAAATGGAGGAGGTACATGGAACATCTAAACAAAATGTAATCCAATGAAAATGAAAGGCACTTTTAATCATGCCTCATCAGTCAATAGGTACATGAACGATCTTCATCATTACCATATGGGCAACAGCGTCTACAAGTCCAGGTAACAATGACAGTAGCCATCCCATGGTAAATCGCGAAAAAAGAAATCCATTTTTACATTTTATGTAATTAACATCTGATCTAATATATTACGTACCTAGGCCTATGTGGTTGGCTACGGATAGCCAAGTGTAGAGTATGAAAAGCTAAAAAAAATCATATGTAAAGGAAAATCATCCTAGAGCAATGCTGAAAAGCTACCATCTCAATAGAACAAAAATTCCATGAGGGACCTTGCTATCATGTATCTAACGGCAACGTCCTCGTCATCAACCACACCACAGTGCGGCAACACGAAATGTGCTGTACATACACTCATCGACACTGACTGATTTGAATGTGTGGTTTAATACACATAAAAGCAACTTGTAGCCTACATTTATTTCCTGTAGTATCTGATCTAGACTAGGGCCTAGGCCTACACACACGTACGTACCCAGCCAGCCTATTCGTCTTCGTCAGGCCAGCCAGCATTACAGTACATTGACACGAAATGTGCTGCACAGATACACTCTTCGCTACTAATTTGAATATTATGTGGTTTAATACACATAAAAGCAACTTGTAGCCTACATTTCCTGTTATCTGATCTATTCCACACATGTACTACCCAGCTAGCCTATAGGCCTAGTTCGTCTTCCTCTAGCTCTAGGCCAGCCTGCATTACAGTAGTGTACATTGTTATCTCTCAGAGGAGAGACCACCCACCCTTGCAAGCACCACAAAACAGCTCATTCTTCGCTACCAATTAGACTCGTGCAGACACATTTATTAGCCGCAAAGCTTACCACTCCAGGCCGTGATTGGTTGATAAACACAATGTGGAATATACAGGCGATTTGCAATCTGATCAATGACGAACACGCTTTAATAGGAAACCCACCGTAGTGTTAAGAAATATGATATAAAAACATACTTTTTCACATATTTCCCGACAATATTTTCGCAAAAACTCTTCATACTTTAAATTCCCCAGGCCTTATCTTCCATATTATTGCAAGATCGGTCTAATCGTGTCACAAACGAAGGAAGAGACAGAAAAACAAATGACTTCAAAATTCGCTCAGAATCATCATATAAGCCCTCTCTCTCAGAGAGTGGGCTAAAAATATGAGGATTGGTCTTCTCATGACGAGAATGATGAAGTATTAACATAATGTTCTTAAGCATTCTGAATTCCAGTACGGTAAGTTTACAGAGTACTTATATGCCTCTAATGACAACTTTCATATTAAATTTATTATTTTGGATTGAGAACTGGAATTATAAAAACAAAATACAAAGGTTAGGGTTAAGCATTAACGCTCAAGATAGCGTATAGTAACATGCTCTATTGCCGTATTCATCCACTGAAAATCCGAAAAAAATAGCCACACAGAAACTGACAGCTAGTTGGGTGAGCGCTAGCCAGTCTAAAGCTGAAGCATAAAATTGGCGATGAAGGAATATATCTATAACTCGTCCAACCCTGCCAGCAGAACAATAAAAATAAAATATATTTAAAAAAATTGAATACAATTAAAATAAAATATTAAAATAATATTATTAACAATAATATTAATAACAACAATGATAGTGAGAACACAAGCTAAAGAAAGTCTATATGGTAGGCCCTACACCAATAAATATATTACATTATAAGTCAATCGTGACGTCATCACTGCAACTCCCAATGTTATTTGCCTATCCCCCACAGTCCACTAATTTGTCAAAAGTGTATTCTTTAGTCACCGCGAAGACATCGCGTACCGCGATGGAACCACGATTCCATACTAAGTACAAACAATTATGGAATTCCTTGAATCAAAGAACCCTAATAACAAAACTGGATGTTTAATAGGAATATTCTAGACCTATTTCAAAAACTCAATGAACGAAATTAGATGTAGGCCTACGACCAGGCAGGAGGCCATCGAGACCTCCTTCTGCTAGTACTAGCCTAGGAATAGACCGTAGCCCTGACTGTAGCCTATTATTATTATACTTAGGTCAGATGTAATGCATTCAAAAATTTTTTTCAACCATTAAACCTAACCTTCGTATAATAATTTTCTTATAGTGTACTTTGCGGAGCTCTACTAATTGCTTATTGGTTTATGAATTTTATACTTTCCACATTCCTAATGTACAGTACTCCATATTATGCCTTTTTATTATTTTAATCCTGTGAATGCAATGTAAATAACTCAGTGGCTAATTCCTGTACCTGTAGGCTTTTATTTTTAAGTTTATACGTCATACCATAACAGATGGTAGGTCTTCCTCAAGAATATGTTAATTCATTAAGTTTGGAAATACAAACCAGTCACAAGTTAAAGATGTTGCTGCGTTTTTTTTTTATAGGAAATATTTCTTGTTATTTATACCCTAGTGATGCTAAATCAGTAAGGAAATACAAACCAGTCACAAGTTAAAGATGTTGCTGCATTTTTTTTTATAGGAAATATTTCTTGTTATTTATACCCTAGTGATGCTAAATCAGTAAGGAGGCTCTGATTTTACTATCTCAAAATAATTTAGTCTTTTGTATTAATATTGTGAGTTTTGTATTATTGAGAAATGCAAGCATACTACTGATTTTGAGTAATTATACTTGTCATTATTTCAAAACTGATTCTTATTTCATTATTTTTACACATATCATATTGCTGAAGATTCCAGAGAAGCAGTGTAAACTTGGATGACTGCATAAAGAAGATGAGTTATAACACTGCAATATCATAAATAGATGATGGAAACTTGTAATTTCCCTGAAAAAGGCACGTATTTACTGTACTGATCTCATGTTGAGAGTGTTACTGCTGATCAGGAGAACTCGACCAATCCTTAGAAGGCCAACAAGAAGCTGTGGCAGTTGATAAAAAAAAATGGTGGCATCATGAGTATCTCAAGCCTCAAGGATGGAGGAAGGTTGGTCACTGATCCCACAGAAATGGCAGAAATGCTCAATCAGTAATTCCAGTCTGCATTCAGCCGTGCTGCTGAATTTACAGGTAAGGTGTTTGCAAGCAGCTCAAGAAGTTGAACGCTCATAAGCTCCTGACCCTGATGAAATCAGTCCAAGGGTTTTAAAAGAGGTTGCCAACGAGATAGCCACAGAGCTTACTCTATAGTACCAACCTTCTTACAACAATGGTATTGTACCGTCAGAGTGGTAAGCGGGCTCATGCGACATCATGTATAAGAAGGAAGAGAAATATAAAACAGAAAACTACCGACCCATACGTTTGACTTGTGTTGCTTGCAAAGTCATAGAACATATAAACTTGGTTCACGTCGAAATTTATCTAGATATACCCGTCTTGAAACATGATACGATAATCCCCTAATTGCGTTCGATGCCAAGTTAGAGCCAGATAAACAGCCAGCCAGTTTCAGGCCGTCGACGTCACACCTGTCTCTTATACACATCTAGATGTGTATAAGAGACAGACGTCACACGGTCGAAAGGCTTGTTTAATAAAACATCTACTGTATTTTACGAACCTCTAGTACCAAGTGGTATTCGTTCAAAAAAAATTGTAAACTACTGTAGAGAAGGTGTGAGTTTCCAATACCTAACCTAGCCGACCAGTATGAACCAACGACCAGTGCAGCAGCGTGTTCTATCGCAATCTAAGTGGTAGATTCTCTAGGCCCTTGTCCTAGCTACATTTACCTTCAATAAAAAACTAATTATTTTAATCGCTAGCTAGCATTCTTCCATTTAACAAAATATTGTTTTAATTTTCATTAAAACGTATGTATACTTTATGGACCTTTCTGTCCTGTTTTGTAGTTTTTAGATCGCTCAATTGTGTAGTTTACATGCACTTCGCGAAAATCTAGCCTCGCGGTGTCAAATAAGTTGCTGACTTCCACACACTTTTTTATTTCGTCATTGTAAACATGTGCGCTCATTTTAACGACTGGCGTTGGTGGTAGTTCGTTGAAATTGAATTAATAGCGACTATTATAGCAGAAATAGAAAAGATTGACTTAAGTGACTTAATTCCTTTAACTAGCTATAATTGAGTGGTTCACGTCGAACTTTTAACTAGTTAAGTGGATGTATATCTAGATAAAAGTTCGACGTGAACCAAGCTATAGTTGTGTCTTTAATCATGTCTCATAGTGATGATCACTCCATCTTCTGCAAAGAACAATTTGGCATTAGGCATGGCTGATTTACCAAAACCTAGTTGATAGGACTCTCACAGGGTCAAAGGTCACCATGAGGAAACGATGAATTTCTGTGTATTTTTTGTCCCAAATGACCTTTTGACCTACGATTACCCCATAAAATGATAAGTGAAAAATCCAGAATTTTTTGTGGTGAAGCATTTCCAACTATATATTAATAATTTGTTGGATAAGACTCATTTAATAACGGATTTGAGTATTTTAATTGAGTCTAAAAATGGAAGAAAAATTACGCAACCAAATAAGTTAGGGTCTTCACACGAACCAATATTTTTGTAACGGGGTCCAGTATACCAAAGTCATGTCATATTCCTGTTCTACAGCAAAAAGTTAGTCTAGATATCAATTTTCAGTTAATTATCTTTATTCTATTTGAAGATATGGCTAATTGAAAATGCAACTTTACAAATATGTCATAATTGAGAGTTAGAAAGGGGTATGACCCTAAAATTTCAAATGGCCGTAACTTCTAAGCGACTTGGAATTGGCAAGTCAAATTTTGGGTTTGTTCGTCAGACATGTTGGTGCACATTATATCCGAGTTTCAAAGAATCTGAGACGGTACCCAGCCATGATTTTCTGAAAATTTGTTGAGTTGGCACGGAATGACCCATGGAGATTCTTAAAATAGAACGAAAATTAAGAGTCTCCATAGTTATATTTATAGAATCATCGCACCGTTTGTTCACCCAACAGGTCACGTTATTTGATCTAGCATATTGAAACGTTTCCATGAAACCTTGGATGCAAGTGTGTGTCTGCTGAATCTTTCCAGGGATCGTTATTCAGAATGGTATCTCTTGATGCATTCACCACTGAAGTGGCAGACTGTAGTTATCATTGATGATTAAGATAGTGTGTCAGTATCAATATTATTTTACTGTAGCATGGTTAAATTCATACACAATGATAATCTAAATGGTATTGGTTTGTCAACAGATTTGTAAATTTTTAAAAATTTATTTATTTATTTATTAACCATGACCTTGGAAATAGAAGACAAGCACCTATAAGGGCAATTCCATGGTAACTGACGTTACACTTCATCCTTTACATTCACATTGTTACTTACTTTATATTAAAAAAAGTAAAGACCCATTATTTCTTATTGCTAGATGGTAGTAATAAGGGAGTGAAATATAGGAATACCTATTTAAACTATTTACCATTTGCAGTACAGATTTAGCGGAAGAAATGAGTGAGGTAACTGACGTTACATAAATTAGACGCACAAAAACTAGGAACAAAAAACAAATAATAAAACATTATTCTCCTGAAGACGGTTGACGGTATTCTCAACCAACAACAACAGTTCGTTTCAGAACTATCTACGTGGTGTACCGCAAACATTAATTATATATTATACTTCGCCATGCAAACCTTCAAACAATATTTTTAAAACAAATTCCGATATCTCATGTCCGAGAGACAAACAAAACTTGAGTTGTATGCCATGGGATACTGCATTAGTATACTAGAAGTACACGGTTATGATTAGAAGTTTATTAAATTTTTTGTAAGATATTAACATTTTTTTAAAGGCCAGTTGGTAACTGACGTTACGGTGATTAATATTAGATTAAGTAGAAAACTATTTTTAATTCATAAAGAAACACAATATGGATGTTTTTATGAGATAATTATACAGTAAATGTGGATTTATGAATTCTGTGCTTAATTTAAGCCAGGAAGCTCAAATAAAACAAAAATATGATGTAACATAAATTATTTGTCATATAACTACAAAATAACAATTTAAAACACAAAGAGACTAATGACAATAAGTCAATAGTGGGTTGTACATTCAATCTTTACAAAACAGAAAAATAATGAATTACTTTTAAATAGTTTTGATAAATTATATAAAGATTATTGATGAACACTTCATAAATGCCACCAGTTGGTAAATTAGTGTATAAAGTATACTACGGTAATGGATGTTACATACTGTACATTCAATAGATTATTAGGAAATTCTTTACTTTATTTGTAAAGAATAATATATGGGATATTTAAGGCATAGTTAGGAGAAAAGAATTATACCATCAGCCTATCATTGTATGGCAAGAAATTATTAAGATATATAAATGTTTTGGTGACTGACGTTTTGGAGGATATGAATTACAATATGTAAACTTCAAGATTTAAAAAAAGGAGCTAAATTTATAGCTATTTATTAGCAGAATATGTCCCAACTAATAGCTCAATACCATAAACATAAAATCCAGATTAATAAGGTTGAAAATAAGTTGATATAATTGTTAAAAGTAGTGTCTATATCAGGGGTTTAGCCAGAAAAACAAAATAGGCCGTCCAAAATCGAAGCCAGTGCCACGCCCATCTTTTGGAATCCCCACCGAATATTGGTACGAAAACACCGTACATTCCATAAATAAATGTTGTTTTTATCAAACGTAAATATGATTTAGCTTTAGTTTAATCATGGACTTATTAATAAGAATGTAACATTTGATAGATTTGAAGAATATAAAGAATTTTCTAAAGGTAGACCAGGCCCAATTAGGCTGGCTGAGCTGATTAGGCCAAGCCGTCACGGTAAAAGTGGCCGTCCTAAATAATTGTAGGCCCTCCAAAAAATGGCCGGATGGCTCGCTGGTTAAGCCTATGGTCTAGGCTTATAACACTATGGTAACTGACGTTACGCACGTTCAATATAATTTTTCAGGACTTTTTTTGCAAAGAATAGGCATGGGCTATTTGAGGTATAGGCAGAACAGATAAATTATAAAATAACATCAGCCTATTATTGTACGGTAAGAAATTATTAAGAAAAGTAGACATTTTTGTTAACTGACATTACATTATAAATTACAATAATGCAATTTTTACATCGTATATCAGCAGAGTATGTCCCAACTAATAATTCAATACCATAAATTATTAAATCCAAGTGTATAAATTTGAAAAAGGTGAAAGTACTTTGTATATAATATATAAAGTCTAAATTTGCATAAATTATGCAAATTTCCATAGCCATTTTGAAAAACAAAATGGCTGTCTACTTTCAAGCACAATATATTTTTCAGAAACTTCAACAAGTACTATGAATCACATACAATTTATTTTCCAAAAATCTTTTTGAATTTTTTTATGTTCATGTCCTATTTTACATGGAATTACCCCTAAACAATACCTATTTAACTCCCAGAATGTGTTGCAAACAATCACATACAGCAGAATGGCTATGAAATACCTTGTAATGATATCTGCAGAATAAAACAGCAAATTAAAGATTAAGACAATTTCTTAATACAAGTAAATCTAATAGGATGTATTGTAATTCATCAGGTCAAGTAAACTTTAAAGCATACAAATACCAATTATCTTTCTTATCTTCTACCAGTTAAACAAAAATTACAATTCTAAACCATGATACCAGCAGAAGCATACTACTAAAAAGCTATCAGTGACTGTGATCATAATCTTCTCTTCATTTTCATAACAATTGACTATTTATGAGGCAGATATTCTAGTGATACGGTACAGTTACTGATAGTAGTTTACAGCATTTTTCAAAATATAATTGCCTGTAAGCAAACAACCATTAACAATATACTGAAAGATTTGTGCTTTGCACAGTTCATACCTTGCTAGGTACTAGATTACAATATTAATATTTTGCTACACAGTTTCCATGTTCATGTACAGAAATTATTGAAACTTATCAGTGGCATCACGGCAGT
>NW_022756612.1:839394-862850 GCF_011630105.1 Anneissia japonica
AGTGTGGGGGGGGGGGGGAGGCATGTACGAGGGCCCTGACATTGTAGTTAAAAGAAAATTGACAGCATGGATCTTTAACAAAGAGCTTGGCTTGAACTTAAAATGTTTAGATATTATTTTTTTTTTTCTGATGACTCTTTAATAATTGCAGTATTATCATATAATTTTATATTAAATTTTTTTATGGTGTCTCATATATTCTTTAGTTGATAAATTCTTTCGAACGAAAGTCTCATGCCTGCAAATTTTCTAACTTGGCATATATGAGGGCCCCAATAACAGTCAGCGCCACGGGCCCACAAACTCTGTGATACCAATGTCATTTATTATTTTCCATGTCCAGTATAGCAATTATTATATTAGTGGTTATGTCCAGAAATTATTTTTAGTGTACAATTTCCACAATGCACAATCCCACTCATGTAAAGTTTATAACTTTGTAACAAAAAAGTAAATACCCCTCATAATTTTGCCACGAGTTGCCGAAAACATAGTTACTCTTACTCGCCTATAAACAGGTAAAAAGAGACAAAATAAGTCAATTTTTTAAAATTTCAGCGGGAAGCTATAAATCTCATCATGCATCACTCATGGATTGATAATTTGTGTTATGCACCTCTGTTTGTAGTAAGCATGAATATGTGGATGCATAGAGGATATCCAGTTAGAAAATCCACACATACGTTCACACAAAGGAATATGAAAAGAAATACATATTGTTAACTTACTAAAAAGTCTGAATTGTAATTACCTATGAGTGTTGGCAGGCCACATCTCACATGGCCACAAGATTTGTGAACAACCTTCGCTGCCTGACCTAGGTAATAGCAGGCCAGGCCCTACCTAGGATTCTAGAGCGTTCATTGTCACACACAGTTGCAACTTGTAGTTGCATCACAAGTTGCATCACAAAATGGCTCGTTATTAATTAGTATACGAGAGGATAACAGAATTCATGGCAAAGCCAACTATACCACTTCCCTTTGCCATGAATTCCAACCAAAGTATAGATACACAGCTAGTACAATTTAAACTTTTTTGATTTTCTAGAGAGTCTAAAAATTAGGGGAATTAATTCTAATGGCAGAACCAATGTATTTTATTTGAGTTTTGAGCAGGCTGTGGATAGGGCTGCTCTGAAGGCAGATCTGAGGCCCTCAGGTGAAAGTCATCTTGGGTACTAATTTTCAGATTTCTATCTTATTTTAATACAATAAAACGTCCATTTTAAGTACCCCTTGGTACCAAGGGTTTTTCGTAAATTGAAAAATTTGTAAACTAGATCGGGTGTCAGTTTCCAATACTTAGACCTACTGTAGCTATCCCCTGCCATTGAGCGCGATAGGCTGATGGCGGCCAGGCCTAACACGAATCAACAGTCCAGCAGCGAGGACTACCATGCTAGAGCCTACCTGAATTTACCTTCAATAAAAATAAAACCTTCTTAATCCATTCTTCCACTTAACAAAACATTATTTTAAATATTATTCTAACATCTGTATGTTTTATGGATCTTTCTATCCTGTTCTTTCTAGTTATTAGATTGTCGAATTACATGCATTTCGCGATCATATCTAGCATCAAGATGTCAATAAGTTGCTGAACCCAACACTCTCGTTCGGCATCGTAAAAATGCGCACTCAATCCAGTAGTTGGTTGTTCTGGTTTGGTTTACGACGTTAATATAGTGATGATTATACCAGAAATAGAAGAAAAGATCGAACTATTAATAAATAAATACAACAAAATTGATTTTATTTAGAAAAATATACATTATAACTTTGTAAAACGTGTGCAATTGGACTTTTTTTACGGTAATAATTGGTTGATGATGTCATCAGGGGCAAAGACCATTCGTAAAATCGACGTTTGTAAAATGGATGTTCGTAAAATGGATGTTTTACTGTAGATGCTCTAAAGTGCATTACGAAATGCAAAGCATATCAATTGTAGCATTACCTTTTCATATTCCCAAGTTAAACAATAACATGGTTGGTTAAATTATCCAATAAAAATACAATATGTAGTGTAAGGTAAACTTTTAATAATATTATTCAGTAATAATCTGATGTGAAAAAGAAATCACAACAGTATAAACACTATTCCATGTACACAATCTATATGATACAGCAAAGATACTGATGGTGATAAGCGACATCTTTTCATATAAAATATTCAGCATATAGGAAGCTATTCCATTTACTATCAATAAATGTGTGCACAGTGCTGAAAATTCTAAATGAAGCAAACTCAGGGCTGTTCCAGGTCACTAATTACAATATTCTCAAATTCCAATATCATATAGTACTGTATATTTCAACAATGTAGGAATAACCTATCGAATAATTCATATCTGCACTGTAATATGGTAGAGATGAATATATCAGGAGGTAAGGGACAAGTTGAATGAAAGAGGAGGACAGCAAAAATGAGAGACATGACTAAAATCAATACATTGTGAATGAAACTATGAAGAAAAAAAAATAAATTAAAGGAGAAAACTGCACAAAAAGAAAAAAAAATGCAAATAAAAAATATGAGAACTAGATCCTAACAATGTTATTATTCTGTGACGTGCTGAATAATGATCTCTGGATAGATTCACCATAAGCATGATGCAAAACTAATGCTTTCCTGCTCACCAATGGGTCATTCCAGCTCAAATCAGCCAGAATTTTACCTGTTTAAAACCCCTTGGATTTTCCTTTAAAAAAAATCTAAAAATACTTTGATATGTCAAAGGAAGAATCCAAAATTTCAGCTTTAATTTCAAAGCGGTTTTTTAGGTCATGACCTTTTCAAATTTTGGGTACCACGCCCCTTTTTCATTTCAGAATGGCTCCTATAACTTTGCACAGTTTTCAAGAAGCTATATCTTCTGGAAAAACAAAAATAAAAGGTTGAAAATGGTTACAGAGATTTTTATATGACCCCCTACTTCAGAAAATATCAAAATATGGTAGCATGTTTTATTAGAATGTAATGCCATCAAAAATCTCCCGAAGCATTGTGTGAAAATAGATTTTCGCTTTTTCGGAGGGCTGTATTTTATCAATCTTATGTAAAGAAGCTAAAATTAAACATAGACAGATAGAAATCTTTCTTTATTCTAGATACTTACTCAATTTGACATTGTTCTTCCTTAAGGTTCAGTTAACAGTTGAAACATGTTTAAAATATGAAATTATATACAAAAACTTATGAAAATTGGTATACTAAGAAGCAAGAAAAAGTTTTACATCAAATTTTGGAAGGAATTTAATGAACTGGGACTCGGAGTATCTTTGGGTAGATCAGTTTAACTGAGCAGTATTTGACTGCTTTTTTCCCCAAATTCATTGTTCATTTTGGTAAAACTAATGTATTTTTTTATTTGCTTTTTGTGTTTAGATAGTGATAATTATCCATTAGTTCATAAAAATGATTTAAGTACTCAGCAACTGTGCCTATTAAACATTTAAAGGTCATTATTAGTATATTCTGTTCCCATCATTGATTTACATACTTCCAATTTAGAGATCTTATAAGATTGTCTACAGGTGTTCTGATATCAGCATATAAAATAATTCTGGTCAAAATTGAACCATACACTAGAACTGCAATAATCAAAAAGTGGCAGTACTGTACTCTTGCATTATAGCTAAAAGTTTAAGAGAAAAATTAGAAATAAAACTATGCATGTTCCAAGTGAAAAACTATCAAAAGTAATACTTAAAATCATTAACCCCATCAACAAAGTTACCATTAATAGACAATGAAGTATTTAGACAATTTTGAAAATTGGATTTGGAACTAAAGAATATACATTTTTTTTCTTAACATTAATTGTTAATTTCTTCAAATTAAACCATTTTGATATATTAGCAACATTTTTTTTATTAATTAACAGTTTGTAATTCGGTAGGATTTGAGGCAAAACACAGAATTATTAGTACCATCAGCAAATACTGCACATTTTGAGTCTGGAGTAATAATTTCTGGTAACTATTTATAGAATTATTGATTTATAGAACTGTGATGAATATGCTCATTCTACTTACATACATAATATACAAGTTTTACAATATTAGTAAGGAAGGCATGATGGGGTCCTGAAAATGGTTGCAGAACCATAGACCCTAAAAACACCCCTACTTTGACCGACTGGATGACCTCATTGACCCTTAATATTAATTATAAAATTCATAACAATTACAGACACACATATCATCATTCTAAGTATAAAGTTAAAATTTTGTTTCTCAACTCCCTATGTGTGAACTGATTTTTTTTTAAATCAACACTTTTTCACAGATTGTCATGTATTTCTAGATATCAGCTTAAAGTTTAAATCACAAATATTGCCTAAAGAGTATTAAAAAAACTTTCACAGCTCTGTTAGTTTTACTATTCCTTGCAGTAAACTAACCAACTCCAAAAATCCAAGTGCAGACAGCAGTAAGATTTACCCATTGGAATGTCTTGCTAAAACATTCATTTTTTTAATTAAAAAAAAATTTATTTGCACCTTATAAAGCTCCTTATAAAGCTCCTTATTATTATTATTACTATTAGTCCAGTGCGACTGCGGGCATTAAATACACATGCTTGCATCCAAGACCGAATAACACAAACCTGTTTAACAAATGGTGCGACAAATTAGATTTTTGGTGTTGCATTATGTTGGTTGGAAACTCCAGAAATCGCTTGGAAATTAAATTGGGAATACTGTCAGAATGATTTGTTAATGCTCCAAAAGATAACTTGCCCCAGCTATTTTTTTTGTGAGGTTATAGTCAGGTTTTTAAGAGGTTTGTGGTGTTTTCCCCCCCCCCAAAAAAAAAAAAAAAAAATGTTTTACCTATTTCTAGACCTGTGCCAGGGATGTAGTTTATATTGTTAGTTATTATAAATTACAATTTGTAAATACTGTACAGGTGCAGACTTAGAAAGGAATTAGGTAGGTGCGTGTATTTTTACAAAAAATTAATCGCAATTCACTATTTTTGCACTAGCTGTACCTCTAAATTTGCTTAATAGGGTTCTTGATTTAAATTATGCGTCTTGTGATTACGCATAATAATGACCCCTGCAACTTTTGTCCTTTGGCCTTAATTGACATTAACAGCATATTAAAACATAATATTTACAATATCCTAAGTAACATTTGTAATAAATTTGAGCTACAGTACCTCAAAAATATGGAAGACGGACCTTTGACCTATGAACTTTGACCTATAGTGTAAAGAGCATTTTTTTTCATGTTTAGAAGGTCCTACGGATCATTCCTGATAAATATGAGCTCAATTGGGCTATTTTGAAAATTTGACCCTAATGACCCCTGATCTTAGACTGGGGTTAAGGAGGTGTTACTGGTTCCTAATGACCAAATTTAATTGAATTCAGTTGAATCATTTGCCATTAGTAGCATTTGAAATGTTACCAGAAAAAACAAAAGAATAACCCTTAAATGACCTTTGACCCTAAAACCCTGAACACCATAAAGACCCTACCTTATGCCAATGCATATGTGCACAGGACAAGACTGTTCTATGTTATTTGTGACAAAAAGAAGTATTTTATAAATTTTTTTGGATTTTTTACTCCAATGACCTCTATGTGACCTTTGGCAGTGAACATCACATGTATAGTAGGTGTCACCTGTTGTACTGACCAGGTTTGGTTTAGCACTAGTAGCATTTTAAAATGTTGCCAGAAAGAAAGAAGAATGGTATAAAAACATAACTCATAAATCAGCATCATCGTCAGCATGCTGCTGACCGAGTAAAAATCTGCACAACAGAAACTGAACCCAGTAAGTTTCACTGACTGGGCAAAAAGCCTTCATCTCTCGTCACTTTTCCAGTCAGCCTTGATAATGTGATATTTGTTTAATAGGGTTTTTCACAATAAAAATATTACATACTGTAATTTTAAAGGTTTGATTTATTTCAAGTATTGTACTTGTGCAGATATTCTAACCCCTGAATGTCCAAAAGCGGGACACATTGATTGTGAAAGCGGGACTTTTGTTCAAAATATCCAATATATACAGTATATCCAATATATATATCCAATTAACGACCACTTTTAGGACTGGAGTTCTTGTGCCCTTTATCGGAGGTTTGGGTAATTGGAAAATCTTAATAAAATAAGTAAAAATGAAAGCAGAAATTCAGCAATCAAATCCTTCACAAAATAATATATATATTTTTTTTCATCACTTTATTGAAATGCAACATACAGACCATAGAGAATTTTAAAAAATGAAGAAAAACATCGCATCAAGAAAAAAACGAAGAAGGGGGAAGGGGAAGGCTACGCTCAAATTTTCTTTCGCCAAAATGGCAAAAGGTTTAAAAAAATTTTCGCCAAATTTAAAATGCTTTAGCCAAATTAAAAAACCAATACAATTTCACAAAAACAGTTCAGTAAATGAATTTCTTGCTTATTTACGTCTTATTCATTTGTAACCAATCGTAAAGGCGGTAATAATAATAATATTAATGATTCAACAACCGAAACAAAAACGATCATTTACGATATGTGGACCGACGGCTACCGGACCTGCTCTAGGCCTACTGTAGTGCTACGCCTAGGCCTTGGCTATGCCCTAATTCAAATTGGGAGTAAAGGGTGCCTCACTTTTTGGCATTACAAGCGACTGCTATTTAAAGTACTGTTTCGTACAGTACAGTAGGCCTTACCTCTTGTTTTGCTCTACAGCATATCACATGTAACTATCAATAAAACTAATGCTTTTATATTGTTTTTCATGCACTTTCGGTCTTCTGTACTCTTTTCTAAACACAACATATTTTTGTTATCACGATCGCCCAAAGTTTCATAGTGTGTGACACAGAAACAAGCTCAGTGTAAGACGATGAAGATTTAATTAAACAGATTTATAAATAAAGAAACCCCAATGGTTTTATTTTAGAGATAAATATAAATAAATCTAAATTTAATAAAACAAATTTTAATTTCATTCTCTACAAATTTCCTCCGTAATCAGGGGCGGGGAAGCATTTATTGGTTGGTACAGCATGAGAGTCTCCAATAGCCTCAGCCCAAATTTTGTAAAATTTCACATCTAGATGCTTGGAAATAGCACTCAAGTTTTTAAAATGCCAGGCTACTGAAAAGAAACATGCTTGGAGTTTTTTCTGGTGGAAGGTTTAACTTTAATTTTGTTTAATAATAATATTCTGTTGTGTCATTTTAATCAATTTAATATAATCTCCATGGGATGGCATGACAGTTCGTTTTCACAGCATCTGGTAGACCTCTATGCTTGTTATTTTATTAACTGATCGTCTGGTTTTAAGAAGTTGATTTTTGTGTTTAGACCAAATAATACATTCGGAATTAGGAGAGATTCATATTACATAATATGTTTTAAATAACGAAATCGCCGAAGAAATATCGTTTTAGAGTTCTCTCTTAGCGTGGGAACGATAGTTTTAGCGTGTCATGTGCAGGCAATGATCAGAATCTGTACTGAACATGCGGTGAAAATAGGGTCGCTTAGCAAGGTGATACTGTATAGACTCCGCTGGTGAAGATAAGAAGAGCCAAACCTAGCCTAGGCCTAGCCTAGACGAAAATTAAATTTGTTTACACCGTATATAAAAATTTGCTTTCGCCATTTTGGCGAACGATGCAAATTTTTTCTTCGCCAAATGGTATCTCAATTCGCCATTGGCGAATTGGCGAATGGCTCGCGTGAGCGTAGAGAGGGGTTGGCATGCGCCCTCATCCCCCACTGGATCTGCCCCTGATACTTTTTATTGTAATACTTTTTTTTTTACTTTAACAGTGAAAAGGCATGCAATACGTAACATGCCAAAACTGCCGATGCATGAACTTTGCATCAGGTACGAGGTATTTCTCGTCGTTCTGTTCTGTTTACCAGCAAGCCGACACATTATGTTGCATGTTTCGTTTAGTAGTACTGTACAGTATTTATTAGTCACCATTATAATAATAGAATGATTGATTGATTGAATAATAGATAAATATGCTAAGTATTATCAAATTTGAATAAATTTAGCTAAAATTGTCATGCTCAAAAATTTAACACAGTGAATATTGGCCGTACGCGAGAAATTGTGATTTCCCTTGATATACTGTAAATACTACTGCAAGATACAACTGCATATTAACTTTGCGTAGGCCTATGCTTCTTGTTATAACAAACTCACAGGGCTTTGCAATGTGTTGTTTAGTTTAGGAAAATATTATCCTAAAAACAATATCAAGACCATGAGCAAGTGACATCGTAACGACGACGAATGTGTTGTGCTTAGAAAAATACTGGGGAAAATATTATCGACCAAAAGTGGAATCAGGTGCGATCCATGGACTGCAGGTATGTAGCCAAGGTCGAAAATCTCATTAATGTTTTAACCCTTACCATAATTCAATGGGAAAGATATTCGACCACCGCTGCACATTCGTGGTCCATGCATCACACCTGATCCCTAACTTTCACTGTAAAAACAATAATACAAAGACTAATCGCCACGACGAATATGTTCTGTTTAGAATAAAAATTATCAGAAAAGCACATAAAACAATCTACTGTACGGAAAACGGAAATAGTATAAGCCTAGTCATACTGAACTAACCTTTCTACCTGCTTAGCTGTATGCCTGCAAACAAAGAGCGAGTTCTAAGTCAACAGAGCGAAGTGTTCTGCTGCTTGCCTGCATACAGCGTGCCAGGCTTTAAAACAGGCTCGTTTGTAAAGTAACCCCTTTTGCTTGAACGGCTTGGCCTAATCAGCTTGGCCTAGCCTAATTGGACCTGGTCTACCTTTAACAAATTATTTATATTCTTCAAATATATCGAATGTTACATTAAACTAAAGCTAAATCATATTTAAGTTTGATAAAAACAACCTTTATTGATTGAATGTACGTTGTTTTCATAACAATATTCAGTGGGGATTCCAAATATGTAAGGCTCAACCATTGCCTACCCGGTGAAAAGTTCACTTACAACACACGTCGTGTTAAAAACTTTTATACCAAGCTGGAAAATGGACGGTTCTCAGTTGCCCACAATGCTTGCACATGGCTCTGGAAACTTGAGATTCGGTTCTCCGACATAATATTGTTGAACTCTCTGGTTATAATTAAATCATAAAATACCGTACACTCGATTGGAAGGACCTAGAGAAGATTTTACACTAGACAAAGGCGAGACTATAGTGCATCTGCATAGCCTAGAAACATTATGTGAGTAACCGTAGCCATTCGCAATCTGTCTATAGCCGAAATATCTTTCTGATAGATAATTCAACACTATTCCTTTGAAGACAAAATTCCAACATTTAAACACATTTAAATGCCCTCTACAGCATGCCCCTCGGCTCATGACCACGCCCACTGGCTTCCATTTTGGACGGCCTATTTCGCTTTTCTGGCTAAACCCCTGTTGCCTACAGTACACCTATATTATTCATCAAAAACGCAAGATATTACCAGCGGTTTAACTTCAGACCTACAAGCAGCATTATAGCTTTCTAAAAGTCATTTTACTACTAGTTTATTTGTATACAAAGTCAACATGATCTCTGTGACCTCACTTCTTTTTATCCAGACGAATACTAGGTTTATATTGTGTTATACAATATTTTTAAAAAATGGATTAATATAACTACATAAAGAACAGATACTATGTATTATCTGAGCCGAAGGGCCAAGAAGCTTCTCATACCCTACATCATGTTTTTTCAAATGTTATTTGTATGTTCTAAATAGTATTATATAATCATTACTAAGTGGTTTGGATGACTTATGTGGAGGTTTGCAGGGGATTAATGGAATTAATACAAATTCTAGATTTTCATTTTATATTTAATCATTTGGTACATTCTATAGTACATTATATACGGTAATCATTATCAAGTGGTTTGCATGATGTACTGTAGCCAAGTTTTGCAGGGTTTGTAGGAGGTTTGCAGGGTTTACCAATATCCCAATATAGTAAAGATATCCAATCAACGTCTGTATCTTCTTTCTACGTAAACTACGTAAAATTTTAAGTGTCATTTCTTTTAACTTTATTGTATTGAACAGTCTAACATAATACAAAAAAACTTAAAGTAAAGTAATGAGTATACATTTCAAATTGTTATCCAAGGAGGGAGGGATACAACATTTGAGAGCTATTTTTGATCACAAACAAACTTCGCAAATCCTTCTTCTTTCTGTAAGTCAAAGAAATTGAAGATTGGTTGTAGCAAAGGAACAGAACGTTATTCTTCTTCCGTTAAAGTTGCCGCCTTCACCTTATTGAAAATTCTGCAACTGTCTGGTGGTGATTGGGCAGTACATCGAGAGACAATCTCCTACTCTTTTCCTAATAGTGTACTGCATTCTTTCCACCCAATCAGACACACATAGCAGAATCAACTGAAACCCGAGTTATATGGGGTTGTTTTGTATGCTCAATTTTCGGTCGATAGAATTCTCAGTATAGTTGGCTTTACTTGCAAGTGTAATCATTTACAAATTCAACACGATTTTATGTTTTTTTTTTTTTTTAGTAGGCATCTGTTTTCATATAGCTGTTTCTCTGTTTTCGAGTATCGATTACAAAAACAGAGACTCGGCATTCGAAAACAGAGACTCAGCATTCGAAAACAGGGACCCAATAATTCAAAAACAGGGACCCAATAATTAAAAAACAGAGACCCAATAATTCAAAAGCAGAGACCCAAGAATTCAAAAACAGACACCAGCATTCGAAAACAGAGACTCTAGGTGAGTCTCTGTTTTCAAGTGAGTCACCGGTCTGTTTTCGAGGTCTCTGTTTCAGAGACACCCAGGCTAGGCCTAGCCATCTAGTTAGGCATACAGGCCCAAGAGTGTAAGATAAGGCCTGCACAGGGAATATTCTTCGCACACAAGTTAGGCTTTGAAATCCGTCCGCAAATTTCAGGAAAAAGGGGAAATTTTGCCTAGGTTTTGCCGGAAACTCAGGTTTGGACCTAGCCTAGGTCCTTAATCTCAATTTTCATGTCTGATTGTCTTTGGGCTTGATGGTTGAACAGTAGGCTAGTCTGTTGTGAGGCCCATGTTTAGTCTACAGTATGCTTAGGCCAGGTGACAGACGATCGGGCCGACGTCCATTCCTGATTGCATACAATGTGGGTGTATCGTTGATCGTAAGATTAATACAGCCTCAGGTTACGGTAGGAAATCATCTGATTTAAATCATGTTGAAGCATGTATTATTTAGGCTTGCGAAGCACTGACTATTGCCTAACAAACTGTATAATAGGCCTAGGCCTACTTTGGAAAGCACAGCACAATCACGACGGAGTCACGGTTCCATTGCAAATTTAGGTGCCTAGTAGTGTGCAGCACGGCAACTTGCGTTGGCCATTATCGCGGCTAGTTTGAAACGCTTTTAGCAACGCAATTTGCGTTAAATCCGATATTTAATCAAGTTCATCAATTAAATTAAATATGAAAAACCGTTTAATTCCAACTGTAAATTGAATCACTGTTTTTTACAATGTAAAGGCATATGACATATTACAATTTCAACAAAGTAGCGAACACTTTATGGGAATTATGATGGTATTTATTGTACATTTCCTGATTGTGACATATTATTTATGCAAATGAGTAAATTAACTTATTCACACACCCACAAAAAACAATAAGCTCTGTCTGCTTAATATTACCATTGCATTCTGCTAAGTTTGAAACCAATCGGCCAATTTTACCAAACTTTAGTTATCGTGGTAAAAACAATTTGCCCAACAGCGATGACAACGACAACATGAAGAACAACATGGGTAAAACCAATAGTTTCCCCGGAGCTTTGTTCCTTCAAAGAGGCTAACAAAATTTCTTGTGTTAGCCACGTTTTGGGAAAATCCCAAAAAATGGGTAGGTCAATAGGAAAAGAAGAAAATACACAAAAATACAACAAAGACCATTTATAAATCTTGATAAGGGCAAAACGATTGCATAACACTGTCTCATCGCCTACCTGTCCAGCAAGATAGGCCTATTCCAGCCTTTTTGGCTCATCAAATAATCTATTTCGTTGTAGGGAAGAAAAAAAAACAAAAAAAAAACTAAAATGATGATCCTCAATTTTGTACTTTTTGTTTCGGTCACAATATATTTTTTATTTGCCCTAAATGTACATCAATACATGATTTTTTTATTAAGTACAGATTAATGTGGGGGAGGGGGGCGAGACAGATGAGCCAATTAAGGCTAGGGATTGACCCACATCTTTAATACCAATAAATAACGAAATAAACACAAAAAGAAGAATATCGTCTGACAGGACACAAAAAACAAAAACATAATTAAATGCTTCAATTAATCCTTTACTTATGTTTACAATTGAACAACTAGTTTATTGTTTTTAGGGCATTTCAAGGAAAAGGTCAACCTATGTGTAAAAAATTTCAAATTGACATTCACACAAAAAATGTGGTATTAATTATTATAACAATTAGTTGAACTTTTCAGAACTGAAATTGTATTTGAAAATGTTTTGTTCAAGAGATATTATGTCCAAATGTTGACATTTTTAAAATATTTTTTTTCACTTTTTATAGCACAATTTTTCTAAAAAGTTGATTTCAACCACATTGAAGTAATGATATTGAGATATTGGCACTGAGGTTTTCAATCTGCATATTTCTGAATAAACAGTTTAATTATTCCCTACAATAAAAAAAAGTTCCAGCTGTGCAAAATTATTGCAGTTATCTTGTGTACATTAACAAAATGATTTTTAAGTATCTTATTTACCATTAACCATGATTTATTTTGCCAAACTATTATTTTTTGGAATTGTTAACTACCTGTTACTTTTCAGGTTTTGGCTGTTACAGGAACGCAAGTCTGTAACGGTTATTAATGGTACATCCATAACGATTAATCTAGTACTGAGGTTTTGAAACCTAACAACACTTTTTAGTGCCACTTATAGTCCAGAAGGAGAAGGGGGATATCACCACCCGACGAAGGACAAATTTCCAGACCAATTTTTAAGGAATGATAAGGAAATATCAGAAAGAAAAAGGAAAGAATTTGGTAACAAGAAAGATGAGGAAAAGAAACGTGAACATAAGGAATAAAATAAAGAAAAGAAAATGAAATGTAAGAAAGATTAAGAAAACTACAAGGAAATATCAGATAAAAAAAAGAAATGATGGTATGTATAACTGTGGTAAAGTGAGAAGGTACAGTAATATAATATTAATTATACTATAGTCACAATAAACCTAACTATATTTTCAATAATGACAACATACAAACTGAATTAATCGTTAACTTTCAAAGGGAACTAGAAAGATTATTTTTGTTTCTAAAGGGGATTTTTGATATGCCATTAATAATAGGATCAACTTTAAAATCAGTTTTCAGCAATTTAAGTTAAGCACATCCTCATTTCATTTATTGCAAAATACAAGGTTTGTATGTTTTTAAACAAGCACATTTCCAGAACAATTCCAGGTCAAATTTTACAAATTTCAAGGACACATGATATCGCGTAACAATAAAATATCACCGATTTTATGATTGATTATAAAATATACTATGCTGTACTAACTTTAATTGCATGTTAGTTTAGTGTATATTAAGTTTTATCTAACTCAAATTTGGAGGCAAAGGAATTCCAACAAGTATGGGTAAGTAAAGTAAGGCAAGGCTGGATCGCAGCCTACAGTTGAACTGGAGTAGACCTCCTCTGCAACACAGTGTGTGTGTACAATTCAGTGTCTTACCTTATCCTACGCACGCCGGTACCTTTTGTGGTACCGGCGTGCTAGATTAACTCAGTTCCTTTAGCCTGGTTCACGTCTAAGTTAAGTCACTTATCTAAATCTTGAAATATGATACGATTTTCCAAAGTTGCGTTCGATGCCAAGTTAGAGCCAGATAAACAGCCAGCAAGCTTCGAGGCCGTCGACGTCACACGGTAGAAAGGCTTGTTTACTAAAACGTCTACTGTATTTTATGAACCTCTAGTACCAAGGGGTATTCGTAAAAAAAAAAAACTGACAAAATTTGTGAACTACTGTAGATCTGGTGTCAGTTTCCACTACCCAACCTAGCCGACCAGTATGAACCAACCGACAGTGCAGCAGCGTGGTCAATCTCAATCTAGACTCTAGGCCCTAGCTAAATTTACCTTCGATTAAAAACAAATTATTTTAATCCCTAGCATTTTCCCATTTAACAAAATATTCTCATTAAAACGTCTGTATACTTTATGGACCTTTCTGTCATGTTTCTTTGTAGTTTTTAGATCGCTCGATTGTGTTGTTTACATGCACTTCGCAAAAATCTAGCTTCGCGGTGTCAAATAAGTTGCTGACTTCAACACATTTTTCTATTTCGTCATCGTAAACATGTGCGCTCATTTTAACGACTGGCGTTGGTGGTAGTTCGTTGAAACTGAAATAATAGTGACTATTATAGCGGAAATGGAAAAGATTGAATTGCCAATAAATAAATAAATACAACAAATCTGATTTTATTATTAAGAATAATATACATTATCACTTCGAAAAATGTACGCAATCGGACTTTTTAACGTTATTACTTGGTCAATGATGCAAAGAGCAAAGGTCATTTGTAATATCGACTACTGTATTCGTAAAACAGACGTTTGCTGGGTTTTCACCCATAACATTAAAAACAATTTCTGGAAACCAGACTAATGAGACTACTTTGCTGCTGTTGTTAGCATTGTTGGAGTACATTGTTGCCAGCCAGAGGATGATAATGGTGGTACAACACAACGCTGGCTTAGATGCCTATGTTACGTAATCGTGTCCTTGTAATCCAAGCCAAGCAAGTTAATTTACTGTTATTCTAGTGAAGTTAAGTCACTTTACTTTAAGTGACTTAAGCCTTTATTTAGCTATAATTGACTGGTTCACGTCGAACTTTTAACTAATTAAGTGGATCTATATCTACTGTAGATAAAAGTTCGACGTGAACTAGGCTTTTGTGGCATGCTCTATTCCGTACACATCATCCCACCTGCACTGATTCTATGATACCGGCG
This sequence comes from Anneissia japonica, assembly GCF_011630105.1. Classification (NCBI taxonomy): domain Eukaryota; kingdom Metazoa; phylum Echinodermata; class Crinoidea; order Comatulida; family Comatulidae; genus Anneissia; species Anneissia japonica. Next base: position 854,434 of record NW_022756612.1, read on the forward strand.
TTCCGTTTTTCCAATGATTTTAAAAATTTTTAAATGAAACATGAAATACCTTGCTCTAAAATCAAGGACTTTTGACTGTAAATGCCCTTTAAACACAAATGCCCTCCATATTAAGAAAATAACTAAAGAAGTACATGTTCCCATGGTTACATTAATTGTTAATTAACTGCCTTGTACTGGACAGGGCCAAAAGATGTCCATTCGTGCAGAATGGAGAATGATAATTACCCAACGCTAATTCACCAGGCATGTGCAACAAGACAAGAAGATCAACTGATGAAGCTTAAACTGTTATAATACGTGTGAGAAAAACAGAATATTATATTACATTAAGATTTTTTCAAAGTTTAATTTTCGGCAAAATCTGCACAGAAATCGGCCCTTATTTTTTTAAATAAGCGAATTGATTTCTAGGCCAAATTTTTACGCTGAGGATATATTCCTCGCGCAGTCCTAACTACTGGGCCCTAGGCAGACATGGGGTAATTGTAATCAATTATAATCATTTTTTAATGTAATTGGGTTATTAATTTGTAATTTGCTTCAAAAATGTAATTTGTAATTGTAATGTAATTGAAATTTGAAAAAAGTAATTTGTAATCATGGCAATTACATTTGATTACCGTACATTTCCATACTGTGTGTTTATGAAAATCTAAAAACTGACATCAACTGGATGGCAGAAAACCCATCCAAATATTGTTTATTCAGAAACAACTGTGGTGGTATCCAAATAAGCTTTTCCTTCACATAAACCAAGGAGTTCTTGATTTGCTTTAAATAATATGCACTCTGCTGCACTACTTAAAAAAGTTCCCCGCTGAAATTTACAGATAATTCCATGATTATTAAAGAGTAGATCTCAATTTTACAGTAGGGTCTATCGCATATACAGTAAACCATGTACTCAACCCACAAAAACTAAAATTAGTGTTACTTTTATAAAATAATTGCACTTGTTTATTAGTGAGTAGGAATAGTCTATTTATCTATAAAGCAAACTTTAATTATCATCATGGGATAATAATTAGCATGGAGTGGAGTTGTGTGCCCTGTAGCTAGTGGTTAAGGTTTTTGCCTACTAATTTTTTTAAACTAAATTTCCTCATCATAAACAGAATAAAACATCTTCCATCCTATAATCTGTGAGCTACTTTCTGTTGGATGTAAATAATATAAACAAGAAATATTTCCTATAAAAAAAATGCCGCAACATCTTTACCTTATTCAATTTGTTTATACAGCTAATTCCAAATTTATCCTACTGCATGTATGAATTTTGTTATGACATGACATAATTTACTGTATTGATTGCCTCAAGTTTTCCATTTGGATTTTCATTGTAATATTTCGGCATTAATTTTGATTAATTAATTTTATTATTTATTTCTATATTTAAGATTATTTTTGTTAACTGTTGTTGACTGACCAGGGTATGTGGTAAGTTAATTACATTGATAACCTTCAGAGACTTCATTATCAGCCAATTGTCGGTCCACTGCTGGACAAATGTCTCAGGATGTCGACGATGTCTACTTTCTGTTGGATGTAATAATATAAACAAGAAATATTTCCTATAAAAAATGCCGCAACATCTTTACCTTATTCAATTTGTTTATACAGCTAATTCCAAATTTATCCTACTGCATGTGTGAATTTTGTTATGACATGACATAATTTACTGTATTGATTGTCTCAAGTTTTCCATTTGGATTTTCAATGTAATATTTCGGCATTAATTTTGATTCATTAATTTTATTATTTATTTCTATATTTAAGATTATTTTTGTTCAATGTTGTTGACTGACCAGGGTATGTGGTAAGGTAATTACGTTGATAACCTTCAGAGGTTTCATTATCAGCTAATTGTCGGTCCACTGCTGGAAAAATGTCTCAGGATGTCGACGCCAAAATCAATCTTTCTCTCTTGCTGTGTTGCACGATTTCACTCCTCCCCAATAATATCGATTTAATCTTTTACGTTGTTTTCCCTTGCTCGTTTTGCCATCCATGGGGTCTGTTACTGTTTTTTTTTTCTTTTTTTAAGAGGCTTAATACTTAACTACAATTTATTTATATGCCATGAAAATGCTTGTACCTATGACTGAAACATAGCCTTAGCCACTTGACAGCCTGTCAACAATGCAATTTGGGGTATCTACAGTATACATGGCCGAACGAGATTGGACACCGTTTCAATTTGGTTTGTACTCCTGCTGACTACAAGTTCAACAACCAGAATAAAAACCACTGAGCCAAAACCGCATTTTAACCAATCTTGTTATTAATATTAAAATAATATTATTTTTAATACTATTTTATTTATTTGTATTCATCCCCCTCCCCCACTAGCTTGGCTAGGGCCTTCTACTACTGCCGCCAGTGTGTGGCTATTTTTTATGGGTCGATAAAGCATGGGTACCGTACGATATCTCGATAATACTGTAGTTAATCCTAACCCTCTTCAGCGTACGGCACCATATTTTTTGACACAATAAATGTGGAATACCCTGGCTCTACTACTTGGCTAGTATAGTAGGCCCTAGGTTGTCACCATTTTCTGTGGTTATTTTTTATGGGATTATCAATGGGACAAGTGTTTTTTACGGTCGGACAACAAGAATTTTCTGGACCACTTGTCCGTGGACAAGCACTTTTTAAAAGAAAAAAATGCAGGCTTACTCAATATAAAATTTGTTATTTTCTACAGTAAAGATTGAAAATGAATTCTTAATTGTTAAATGTTAGCAAGATCTGTCGTATGTGTACACAATAGACCTACAGAAGGTACATATTTTCGCATGATACCTTGTTAGCCGTAATAATAATAATGAATTCAATATTAAAAAGATTGGGGGAAACCATTTAAAAGCAGTAAAAAAATACAGACCAAATGAGGCTAAACAATTTGTCATAAAAGTAAAAAATGCGAAATAATAATAACACTTTAAAATATAGACAAAATATTGCATAAATTATTTGTCATAGATGTGTAAAAAAAAATGTGATTAAACAATAAAAGCGGGAAAAAAAGCCCATGGCAATATTCGATTTGCGTAAAGGGACAATTTCAAAACGATTCAGAAAATTATAAACTGCAGCCTGCGCCCAGTGGCGCTTGTTACGTCTTGGCATTGATTTCGCTCCTCCGTTTTGGTACTTGTCATTACTATTTTGGTCATTGCCGTTTTGGTTTATTGCTGTTTTGACCTGCTTCCGCAGGCCATGAAATTAGGAGAAAATTAGGTCGGCAAAAATTTGCAGACCTTAAATTCTCTGAGGTCGGCAGCCTCTGCAATTTTTTACTACCTAGGCCTATATAGTATAAATTACGATTTTTCTGAATGCTCGACCTTACATCGTCGTCTACAGATTGTGATTTTGTTAATTTCTCTATTAAATCAATATATTGCTGGTGAAAGAATGGTCATACTTGTATTAATTTAATAGTGTAGTATAATGCATGTTTTACATAAGAAAATCGCCGAATAAATTTCGTTTTTAGCGTTCCTTTTATCGTTATCTTTGGCATGGGAAATATTACTTTCGTGAAAGCTACGATCGTATCATCACAGGCTGCTTCAAAACTGCCCATGCATGTCCAGAATGATCTATCAGGGATTTTTCCACACATGTACAGTACAGTAGTTGTCAGTAGTGAAGTCACGATGCGATCGTGATTGCGTTTTAGGACGGTAGGATTAGGCCTACAATATGTTGAATTTTGTTGTTTTCAGATAATAAACAACATTTTAAATATGATAATAATACTGTACTGTAAAATGAAAACAAATAATATATTTAGATAAGCATTACGATCTATGCGGCTCACGCGTCTTCAATTGGACGATGTTGTAGGCCTTGGCTGGCTAGCATCATTCCTACCTAGGCCTAGCCTACGAAACGACTAGGCGAGAAAGACAAGACGACTGTACACAAATCGTACGTACTGCATGCCTATTATAAATAGTTATTTTACAAACAAATTTGTTTTATGAATGACCAATTTCCTTGTTTTGACAATGTACATGAAAATTAATGTCTGCTATATTTAACCTGTTTCAGTCAAAGTTTAAGACTTTCCAAGCAGTTTTTGAAGCAAAGAAATCTAGGCCTAGGTCGGGAAAAATTGCCGTCCTGTAGCAATTCTGGCTCGGCAATAGCCAATTGCCAGACATGAAATTTGCGGGCTGCTTCTGCTTTTATAACACAGGAGGATTTATCGTATAATGATAAAAAAATATTTTGACAAATCAATAGACCGAATTAGTCACCAAACCAAAGTCGTTATATAGTGGGTATAACATCAAAACAAACACCTAGGTGGCAGTTTTTTCACACAATATTAAGACTCCACTCGAGTAAATTGTGACAGTCTTTAAACTCCTCAAACTTATTTATTTGTACATTTTATCGTAAAATACTTATTGAAAAGCCTTGGTAAATATTTCTGATCACAGTATTGACCCGATAGATTTCAAATGGAAACTTGAAAATTTTTGCAAAGCCGCCTCACACGAAAACGGCCTAGCCCTAGACTAGAGAGTCATACAAATAATGTTCTTCTGACTCACTTGCCATCGTAGTCAAAAGAAACATATAATTCTACAATTCAGCAATTTAGGTTTGTCCAATAGTTTAAATATTTCATACAGAAATTGCAACAAAATGACTTGGTGACAGTATTAAAGCTGAATATGTACCTCTGATCACATTAGTCAGCACTGGATGTGGTGAGTCTCGTGAGTGACAGGCCTAGGCCCCCTAGAAGCCCTCTCGAAATTCTCCATATTTTTAGTCTGAATGGCAATTTAAATCAAATCAATCTTAATCTCATAAATCTCTGAATCATTCAAAATATATACATTGTTATAAAAAGTATCTTCTACGCTAACTTCATTACATTTTAGACGATTTAATAGACACCACTTTCGACTCCACTCAATGCGTTAACATAGGACTTTACAGTGTAAACAACTTTTAATACCCAATCAGCCAAATTTTGATGACGTCATCTTTGGTGACTAATTCGGTCTATTAATATGACGTCGATAAAATCGTCGTTAATATACTATGATTTTTCCCATGGCATGATTATGATGTCATTTGAACTGATTTATGAAAATATTTTTTTATTGTATGCACGATAAATCATTATCGAATTGTGGTAGTGTGAAAACGTCTCCTACTAGTGTTCATGTATTAGGCCTAGGCCAGTACATGATTAATGGTTTTACTGTTTGATTACATCAAAATTGATTAGGGGGCCTACATCAAAATTGATTACAGTACATCAAAATGGAAATGTAATTGTAGCAATTGAGAAAATGTAATTGTAATTGGGAAAAAAGAAAGTAATCATTGTAAAATATAGGTAATTATAATGATTACATTTTCATTGTAATTGACCCCATGTCTGGCCTTAGCCTAGCCTAAGCTAAAGTCTGGGGGGGGGGGGAGGGCTAATGCTAAGCCTAGCCTAGGTAATAATAATAATAATAATAATAATAATAATAATAATAATAATAATAATAATAATAATAATAATAATAATAATAATAATAGGCTTAAAAACAATATAACAACATACAAATTAAATAATAAAAGGTTGAGGGGGCAACACAATATAAAAATAGTTACCGTACTCGCCTGCGATTAAGCACCCCGTTTTGAATAAGCGCCCCTCTCGAATAAGAAAAATAGGCCTATATGCAAGAAAAAAGAAAAAAAAAATCAGAACCGTAACAATGGCTTTTCCCAGTACTGCTGGAAAAAGTCAATAATAATAATAATAATAATAATAATAATAATAATAATAATAATAATAATAATGATAATGATAATAATAATAATAATAATAGGCCTAATAATAATAATAATAATAATAATAATAATAATAATAATAATAATAATAATAGGTTTAAAAACAATATAACAACATACAAATTAAATAATAAAAGGTTGAGGGCAACACAAACAGTTCGTACTCGTGCGATTAAGCGCCCCGTTTGAATAAGCGCCCATCTCGAATAAGAAAAATAGGCCTATATGCAAGAAAAAAAAAATCAGAACCGTAACAATGGCTTTTCCCAGTACTGCTGGAAAAAGTCAATAATAATAATAATAATAATAATAATAACAATAATAATAATAATAATAATGAATAATAATAATAATAGGCCTAATAATAATAATAATAGGTTTAAAAACAATATAACAACATGCAAATTAAATAATAAAAGGTTGAGGGCAACACAATATAAAAACAGTTCGTACTCGCGCGATTAAGCGCCCCGTTTGAATAAGCGCCCCCGTGAACGTGAAAATTTCCTTAAGCGCCCCGTTTGAATAAACGCCCCCCTCAATAATCCAATCAATCCTGGGACTGTGGATGTTGGCATGATTTGAGTTGTGGAGAGGAATCACATTCGAATTAGTCAATATCAAAATGAGGATATTTATCTTGGACAGATGAAAGCAGCTCCCTGGACAGACCAGACAGGGTATTTCCAACTTTTATCTTCTTACATTTGTCTATAGCCTAGTCCTACTCCTTTTCCGACAATTTGCGCACCTTTAACACATTCTCATCTGAGTTTTCAAGAAAACCTGCAATGATCATGCCGTCCTGCTAATCTCAATCGGCCGATGGCCAACAAAGCTAACCACCACCACTAATTTTCTTCTGCTATTCTGCTGTTATGTAATACTGTACTCATAAAATTCTTGTCATGACAAGCCATTGCTCTCTGGACGATTATCTTTTCCGCCGCACCACCATTCGTAATTTGCGGTTTCCTGATGTCATATAATCGTTTTTCATTCAAAATGTGCTTTTTGAATTTAATAAGTTCTCATAAGAACCCCTCGATTTTCATCTATTTCCATAAGCGCCCCCTCAATTTCCACTCTGTTTTCATAAGCGCCCCGTTCGAATAAGCACCCCGTTTCAATAAGCGCATCTCAACAAAAAGTGCAAAAAATATTTTAAGCGCCCGGGCGCTTATTTGCGCGAGTACAGTAACATTCAAATAAATAATGTAAAACTTTAAAGTACAGACAGAATGAGGAATCTAAACAATTCGTCATGGATGTGTAAAAAAAATTCTAAAAACGCGATAAAAAGCGGGAAAAAGAGCCCATGGCAATATTCAATTTGCCTACAAACAGACGATCGGGCCAATTTCAAGACGATTCTGCGGCCCGCGCCCGGCGGCGCTTGTTCTTGGCATAGCTCCTTTGCCGTTTTGGTATGCCTATTACCGTTTTGGTTTAATGTCGTTTTGGTCATTGCCCTTTTGACCTGCTCCCAACTAAGACCATGGACTAAACTTGATGAAAATGTCTTATTTGAGCGCCCATATCTTCACGCCAAGTTTTCCGCTTTGATGATTTGACATCAAAATTACGTAATCAAACTTCCGACGTGAGAGCCTACGAATCAATCTAGATCTGCTGCGATTGAGTTCACGTGGGTGGGTTCGCTTGAGTTGTACGTGGGGATTCCCCGTGAAGCGCTTTCAGATATTTGATATTTTGTAAACTTTTCAAATACCTAGAAAGGGAGTTTGTAGTGATAACGGAGACAAGTCACGGTGTGTAAATTGTGGGTGGACGAGATCAAATGTGTCTTAATGAAGCAATTTCAATTAAAAAGGCATTTGACATTGAAACATGCATCCCTCCAACACAAACCTTGTCTTTCTTTGAGAGAAAGTTCTTGTGGCGGAACAAAATTGCCAAAGCTAAAAAGCCATTCACTAATTGGAGGAGAGCTTATTCTTCCATGTCATGTGCACCGAAGTGCTAGGATCAAAAGCAGCAGAACAAATAGCCAAAATACCTCTACCTGCTGACTATTTTTTTTTTTTTTGATGAGCAGATAATAAAAAAAAAACCCAAACTAATATGTTATTTTTTGGAAGATGACGTTTATCTTGATTTTTACTTAATTCTTGTAAATTAGTACAGTAATAATTATTGCTTTAATAACATTAATACAGTTCAATTTGATATAGCACAACATTTTGAAGATTAACAACTGTTTTTTTCAAGATTAATGGTCTGTTTTGCTATCATTCTTGGTTTGATCCATCACATTACGTTCATTCACATCATTCTCCGCCCACCAATCCACCTTGATTTTCTGATTGATACTGTATAGTACTCCTTCTCTGATTGGATGGAAAATTGGGCGTAATAAAATACCATCTTCTATCACGCCACCACCGCAACCACGTCTTCATCTAACCGACAAGAATTACACTTTTTTTTTTTAAAAGAACACATTTTATAAGAACACTGAAGCTGAAATTAAGAACAAAATAAGAACAAATTGGGGCTGAGGTAAAGTGTCAAATGAGATTTTTATTTTTAAAAAATCAAAAAGCCAAAAAATTATATCCGTACCTTATGTG
>NW_022756612.1:862995-867500 GCF_011630105.1 Anneissia japonica
AAAATTTCGATTTCTAGATGGCGGGAAATGAGCTTTCCTGACTTCTGAAATGTCTTTTAATGACTTTGAATTTCAAAATTCAAGGTTTTCGCCTCTTGAAAACGGTCAGCTAAATTTTCTCATTTTTATTAATTTTATGTGTGTATACATACATAAACAAATGAGTAGTTGTATGCGTATTCTTTTTTCCAGGAATCGATAAATCCAAAAAAGAAAGGGTGGTCCGGGGGTTTTGCTATCATTCTTGGTTTGATCCATCACATTACGTTCATTCACATCATTCTCCGCCCACCAATCCACCTTGCTTTTCTGATTGATACTGTATAGTACTCCTCCTCTGATTGGATGGAAAATTGGGCGTAATAAAATACCATCTTCTATCACGCCACCACCGCAACCACGTCTTCATCTAACCGACAAGAATTACACTTTTTTTTTAAAAGAACACATTTTATAAGAACACTGAAGCTGAAATTGTTTAAAAATTAAGAACAAAATAAGAACAAATTGGGGCTGAGGTAAAGTGTCAAATGAGATTTTTATTTTTAAAAAATTGAAAAGCCAAAAAATTATATCTGTACCTTATGTGTGTATACATACATAAAAAAAATATTGAGTAAGTTGCATACGTATTTTTTCCATGAATTGATAAATCCCAAAAAGAAAGTGGGGGTGGGGGGGGGGGTCCTGTGGTTCTTCCCCGGGAAAATTTTGATTCCTAGGTGGCGGGAAATGAGCTTTCCCGACTTCTGAGGTGTCTTTTAATGACTTTTAAATTCTTCAAAATTCAAGGTTTCCCCCCCCCCTCTTGAAAATGATTCAATTAAAAAACACATTTTATAAGAACACTGAAGCTGAAATTCCTTAAAAATTAAGAACAAAATAAAAACAAATTGGGGCTGAGGTAAAGTGTCAAATGAGATTTTTATTTTAAAAAAATTGAAAAGCCAAAAAATTATATCTGTACCTTATGTGCAGTAGGTGTGAGTATGTTATACCCTCTATAATACAAGGGCCGGCGGAACGTTTTTCAAAGTGGGATGAAGTATAAGATGAATGGGAATATGAATCATGCAGATCTGGAATCAAATCTAGGTGGTGGGGTCAACATTCCTCACCCGGGAAAATTTTGATTCCTAGAAGACGGGAAATGAGTTTTCCCGACTTCTGAGGTGTCTTTTTTTAATTACTTTTAAGTTCTTCAAAATTCAAGGTTTTCCCCTCTTGGAAATTATTATAATGAATTAATGAACACAAAGAGAAAAGGGAGGTTCAGGTTCTTCCCGGGAAAATGTTGAATTCTAAATGGTGGGCAATGAGCTTTCCCGACTTCTGAAGTATCTTTTAGCGACTTTAATTTAAGTTCATCAAAATTCAAGGTTTTCCACTCTTGAAAACGGTCAGGTAATTTTTTCCCATTGTTATTACAGTAAATAGTCCTTATGTGTGTATACATACATAAACAAAAATATTGAGTAAGTTGCATACGTATTTTTTCCATGAATTGATAAATCCCAAAAAGAAAGTGGGGGTGGGGGGTCCTGTGGTTCTTCCCCGGGAAAATTTTGATTCCTAGGTGGCGGGAAATGAGCTTTCCCGACTTCTGAGGTGTCTTTTAATGACTTTTAAATTCTTCAAAATTCAAGGTTTCCCCCCCCCCACCTCTTGAAAATGATTCAATTAATCAATGAACTCCAAAGATAGAGGGGGTTCGGGTTCCCCCGGGAAAATTTCGATTTCTAGATGGCGGGAAATGAGCTTTCCTGACTTCTGAAATGTCTTTTAATGACTTTGAATTTCAAAATTCAAGGTTTTCGCCTCTTGAAAACGGTCAGCTAAATTTTCTCATTTTTTATTTTATGTGTGTATACATACATAAACAAATGAGTAGTTGTATACGTATTCTTTTTTCCATGAATCGATAAATCCAAAAAAGAAAGGGTGGTCCGGGGGTTCTCCCCCGGGAAAATTTTGATTCCCCTCTTGAAAACGGTCAGGTAAATTTTCTCATTTTTTATTTTATGTGTGAATACATACATAAACAAATGAGTAGCTGTATGCGTATTCTTTTTTCCATGAATCGATAATCCCAAAAAGAAAGGGTGGTCCGGGGGTTCTCCCCCGGGAAAATTTTGATTCCTAGATGGCGGGAAATGAGCTTTTCCGACATTTGAAGTGTGTTTTAATGACTTTTATGTTCTTCAAAATTCTAATTTTCTTATAGTAACAAAAAAAAAAAATAAATAAACAGCTCACGGGTCCTGAAAAGGAAAAGGTAGGTCTAGAATTCTTTTCCATTTCCCCTTTTTTTTGTTGGCCAAGGGAGGGGTCAGGACACATGACCCCCTCCCCCAGATCCGCCAATGTGAATTGCGAGAAAATCTACCGTAACTCGGTCGGGTACTGCATAAACATTCTCTTTCCCATCCTTCTCCCCTCCTTCTTTTCTTGCATTTCCGATCATACAAAAATCTCCAGACAGTATATATGTTTTGGCCTTTTCTCTGGGGCCATTTTTCACCCGGGGCCTTTTTTCAGGGGCCATTTTGTTCGAGGTCACTTTTACCTACATTCCAGTACAGTGTATACTGCTGTAGAATAATACTTTTCTATGTTTGAAAAGTGTGTAAAATAAGAACATTTTGAGCCTGAAATCGGCCAAAAAATAACAACAATGAGCCTGGGCAAAATTTTACTGTTTCTTATATATACTGTATATAAAAAAAGTTTCTATGTTGGAATACTTAATCATACTTTTTCTGTACAAAAGCAATCACGCAATGAAAGACGGTATGACAGAATATTTTATTAATAATGAATTACAGTTTAAATGAGACACAACTTAGCTGCAAAACAATAACAGTAAAATACACTGAAATGATTCAAATGAAATACATGGCGCGAAAAGTAAGCGCAGTATCATATACGTTCTCCGACTTGTGCATGAAAGATGTCAGTGGGACTAAAAAGTTTGCGGAACGCTGATCTAGAGGTTCCATAGTCATCATAATTTGTTCTTACATCCTAACCATGGGTGAGGCTGAAGCATGCACTTTCTGTGAAAGTCCCTGCCGGGCGCCCCGTCTATTTCGATTTTAGTTGAAGCACTTTTTCCGCGCTCGTTTCGTCGGGGAATGCTATATCAAGGATACCCCTCACATGATGAATAATTTATTGTGATCGTAAAGCAATCTCGACTACGACTTTGTTTCGGTTCGTTGATGATTCCTTTAAAATAACTCATACAATTCACCAAACTTCGTCAAATATTATGTAGCTTCCAGGGGGCTTCTCCCCCGGACACCACTGGGGCGACTTGTCCCCAGCCTAGATGCTTGCTTCGCTCGCATACAGGATTTTTTTTTACCTGAGAATTGGCTCCCCACTTTCAAAAACGTTCCGTCGCCGTTGTTGTACAGAGCAGGCTGAGCTGACCATGGGCTGACAATGGCTGTATTCGACGGGTTGTTCTTTGTTAAACCACGCCCACCTGCGTAGTGGTAAAATCCTACTTAACGAAGACGACCAGTCGAATAGAAAACTGTTAAAGGAACCAGTCGAATACGCCCAAAGACTTGAAAGTAGAAGGGTTAATTCATGAAAATTTACCAAACTTACCTACGAAAAAAAAAATGTCTGCCGAACCTGCATCACGGTGGTAGGTAGTTGCTAAATACAACGGGTTCAGCCGAGGGGAGTGGCTTGTAGGCCTATATGGTGACGTCATGTATAATTATGCCGTCTACCAAAAAAGATTACACTACACTGTGGCTATGTCCTCACACGGCTGCTAACGGGTAGCAGGATCCGGATCCTGCAACCGTTAGCTTGCCGTGGGTCCATCCGAGAAAGTCGCGATCCGGATACCAAAAATATGATGATCGAATCACTGGCCAATAAGAAACTGGAAATTGTAAACGCGTACATGTGGTTAGTTGATGATAAAAACGTGCTCAACTTGCTAACCAATAGCGCTTGCTAACCGTTAGCGGTATCCAGATACCGCTAACCGATGGGGCGTTCTCACGCAGGTGCTATAACGGTTAGCGATAACGGTTAGCTCCCGATACTAGGGCTCTCGTGAGAACCAGGCTTGTGTGACCATTGTGAAATTACCAAGGCGAGCAGGCTGAGGCTTAGCTTAGTTTTCTCTTGTGCTGCTGCTACGGTCGGGTGAGGGATGGATGATCGAGTCCATTTTCAGACGATTGGCCTAAGTAGTATGGACGTTCGTAGGTCTAGGCTCCCTCAACTAAGCCTGGGCTAGGTCGGACCAGGAGGTCTTTTCAGTAGTCTGGGGCCTAGTTCTAGATCGTGCGCCCAGCATGCAACCCGCAGCAGTCCGTAGGTCTATGCCTTACGTGAAGTTAGGGCTATCTATGCTTATGCAGAATCTGTTGTAAGACTCTCGCCTAGGCACTGAAGAATCTGCACTGAATAGGTGCATAATAGCCTATCATAACATTTATACAATACAAATATACACGACATTGGAAAGTTAATAT
>NW_022756612.1:867700-888182 GCF_011630105.1 Anneissia japonica
ATATATATATATATATATACATATATATATATATATACACATAGATATATATATATATATATATATATATATATATATATATATAAATCAAATCAAACATACTTTTATTTTCCATACAAAAAAGTAGTACAATATACAATGAGAATGCAAAAGAATTGAAACAATTACATTGTATGGAAGGAGGCTACAGTAAGTTCAACAAGAGCTACGTTTTTTCAATAATAAATCGATTGAATAAAATTTGTAGGTCAGTTCCCCACTTATAGTACTTTGGGTTTTTGGTACCTTAAATTTGTCATTTATATATGAAGAATAAAGTTCTCTAACTCTTTGGATCTTTAAATTATTATTGCCGTTTGTTTTACATTTGTTGTTGCTATGTATTACACAACATGGTTGGTGTACAATATTGTTCTTCCAGCTTCTTTTGATTGCACTTAATAACGCTACACATTCAATTAACGCATTATGCGTTTTCGATCATCCAGGAATAATCAATACTTTTAAATCTGGTGCCAACAATGATATTATTAATAATTATAAAATTTGAGACTATCCATATTTTAAAGAAGAGATTTACCATTTAATTTAATAAATTTGTTTTTACGAAGCTTCTGCTTCTTAACCTTACAAAATTATTGAGGCTCTGATACATTTATGTTGTTAAACTGTATACATACGTGCAGCATATTTTCGTAAAATATGGACAGACTATTTAATGAGGCATGATCCTTAACATTCACCTCAGTCATATAAAGTGTACGATAAGGGATACATATAAAAACATGGGATACATTTCCATTTACCTGGATCGGGACTTAAAATCGCTTTACCCAAATTAATGTAAGTGAATCAACCATTGAGTTGACGTCAATCATTTTTAAACATCTTCTCTTAATTTCTTGTATAATCGTATTTCTTTTGATTTTTGTTTTTTCTTCCTCTGCCATAAAAAATTATATGATTGTATTTTTTTAAGGTTTGCATGGCGAAGTAATAACATATATGTTGAAGCTTGCCGTACACCACGTAGGTAGTTCTGAAAAGTACTGTTGTATTTGAGAAAGTCTCGACGTTTCGATTGAGTTGCTTCAATCGTCTTCAGGAGAATAATGTCTCAGATATGTCCCAGATATTATTCAACTCAATCGCAACGTCGAGACTTTCTTAACTACAACATTTCTTTTCAGAACTATACCTACGTGGTGTACCACAAGCTTCAACATATATGATTGTATTTTATCTCAGGAATAATGGATTTTGGTATAAATTATACTTGCATTATTCTGAAAAAGCTAGTGTTTTAATTAGACCTATTGTAATTTTTCCAAAAGATGATTAACTTTTTTCCCAGATTTTTTAAACATTCTCTTAGCTGGCGATTTTTCCATTCCAATCTCTCGCACTACACGTTATTTTGTCATCATAACCTATATAAATTCCAAGAAACTTTACAATTGTAATATCGCACGGATTACACTGTTTGGCTTTGTTACAGCCGATCCACACTCCTTTGGTTTTATTTTTATTCAGATTCAAACCTGAAACTTCACAGAATGATTTAATTTCCTTAAAGAAATTTGCAATGCTATTTTCATCACTTGCAAAAACAAGTGTATCGTCAGCTAATTGCGCAATGTTTACTGTATAATTTTCATTTTCATTCAATGATGGCACTCCAATACCCTCGCATAGTGGATTGTTCCTTATTTTTATCTCCATTAGTTCCACCACTAAAATAAATAATAATATAATAATCAATATTAATAATAAAGCTGAAAGGGGCATCCTTGACGGATCCCGCAATTCATTAAGAAACTCTCAGAGATCCATCCGTTATTTACATTGAAGCTCTTTGTATCAGTATAGGCCTACATTACTTTGACCCAGTGTATAAACTGATTACAAAAACCTTGAATTTTCCAAAGATTTCAGCATAAATTGCCTGTCTACAGAATCAAAAGCTTTTGCAAAATCAATAAAAATTAAGGCTTCTTTATTATTTGTATCAGTGTATTCTAGGTCTTCTATTAGCCTAGTACTCTCACCAGAAAATCTACTTTTATGTATCCTGTTTCTGATCGTTGTTAATATAGGCCATGGGCTGGAGGGGGTGGGGGGTGTCACCGTGCACACCCCCCCCCCCCACAGTTAAACTTCCTTGGTATCATTTTGTTCCTACGGGCATATAAAACGAAAAAATTGATGTTAACAAGAAAAATACAGGGATCCATTTTATGTACTCGCGTCATTTGTAATGGTCGTTAGTGTTTTATGGTCAATAAATTTTTTGGGGTGGGGGGAGGCGTAACATCTATGCCCATAACCTGTGAATTAAAAATCCCATCAACGTTATTTTGGTATAGCAATGTGTAGCATATATGTTTCTTAATCATATGCAGTTTAAATAAAATTAAACCGACAATTATTAACGTCACAAGAGGTCAAAAGGTCATCGACCTTTATATAAAATGCCAATTTTTGCATAAAATATCAATAAACTTCAGTGTCATATGTCTAATTTTGGATGTATTTGATAGAGATTGTGTTTTTCTTGTAGTTATTGACATATGGAATACAAATTTGAGGTTAACAAAAAAAAAATTAAAATGCATTATGTACTATTGTCAATGCTTATGATCCGAGAAATTTGTAATCAACAACAGTTTTTGAGGTAGGGGTAACATTTATGCTCATAACTCTTGATTTAGTCAATGGATTTGTATGATGTATACACGATATATACATCTATCTATCTATATACAATCTATAGGCTAAATGTTGATACCAACATCATACAAATATATAAATAAGCATATGGAATATAAAAAAATGATATTAACAGAAAAATGTATAAACTGATTAAATGTACTACTGTCATTGTGTTATAATCCTAGAAATTTGTAATCAACAACAGTTTTTGGGATGGGGTTAACATTTATGCTCATAACTCTTGATTTACTCAATGGGTTTGTATGATGTTGGTATCAACATTTAGCCTATAGTTTACATATAAAGGTCGATGACCTTTTGACCTCTAGTGACGTTAATAATTGTCGGATTAATTTTATTTAAACAGCATATGATTAAAAAACATATATGCTACACATTGCTACCAAAATAATATTGATGGATTTTTAAATCACAGGTTATGGGCATAAATGTTACCCCTCCCCCCAAAAAGTATTGGGGGAGGTATGACGCGAGTACATATAATGCATCCCTATATTTTTCTTGTAAACATCAATGTTTTTGTTCTATATGCCCGTAGGAACAAAATTATACCAAGGAAGTTTAACTGTGGGGGGGGGGGGGAGAGATGCACGGTGATCCCCCTCTTGCAGCCCATGGCCTAATAATGGTACTGATTACTGTAGTTCCAAGCACGTACGCTAACATCTTGTAATCAACGTTGAATTTCTCCTTTTTTATACAATAAAGTAATAATTCCTCTTTGCTGTGATATGGATAATTTATTATTTTCAAAGAACTTCACACAACAGGTTTCATATATAATCCCAAAATATTTGGTAAAATTTTATGGTAAGTCCATCTAGACCTGGACTTTTGTTCAACCGCAATTTAAAAACAGCGTTTTTATACTTAGTATAGTGAAATTCAGGGTCCCCGTGACAATTTTTCGGGGACGAAGGTTTCTACTGATTTAGCGCCACTAGGATATAAATAAAAAAATTGAGCTGGGGGGGGGGGTGGGTGGGGGCGTGGTGGAGTATAGGACCTCCATAAAAAGACGGAACATGTTTTTTGCCGGCCATTTTGAAAATTCAGATATTGGCTCATAACTTTACAGTACTTATATTCAATGAAACAGCATAAATCTGGTGTCTACGTATTGGGGTCATTCAATCCAATCAGACATGTTTCAAAAACTTATAATGGCAGTGGCCACCTCAAAAATCGAGTATTTTGATAATTCCACTTCTCGATGAAAAATGGTAAAATTGGTGTCTAACCATATGTAATTGGGCTCTCCGAGTCCAATAAACATGGTTTTAAAGAAGCTAGAATGGCAGCCATTTTGAAATTCAAGATGGCCACCATGAAAAACATAGAAAATAAAATATTTGGTTTTTATAATTCCATCTCTCCTCGATTAAAAATGGTAAATTTGGTGTGTTATCATATGTTATTGGGCTATCCGATCCCAATAAATAACATAATTATTTTAAAAAGCTAGGGTGACAGCCATACTTATTTCCAATATATCAGTTACTATTTAGGGAAAAAAAGTGGAATTTCAGGGAAACCGGCACTGGGTGGCGCCAGGATTTGCACGACGGGGGTGGGGGGGGGCGATGCTCCCGACGAGGGGTCAGATTTTCCCTACGAAAGCAAAGTAGGCGTGGTCGAGCTTCGATTAAAAGGTTTCGAAAGTTGTCCAGAGGGCGAAACCCCGAAAATTTTGACAATTTAGGAGTTTCAAAGGCTTATTAAATAGATTTTAGAGTCTACTAATATGTAGAAAATATATATAATAATTTTTCTCTCCGACGAATTGTGCTTTTTCTCCCCGAAAATACAACAATTTTATTGTTTTTCCATGATTATGATATCATTTGAACTGATTTGTCAAAATATTTTGTTGTATACACAATTAATAGTTATAGAATTGTCCTATTGTAAAAACTTCTCTTATTCTTTTTTTTAATTTTCCACATGAACAATTGCTTTTTAGCTTTTTATCGTTATCGTTGAAAGTATAAGCAGGCCTTTATATGGTAGAAATGATTACTTAGTCACTGTAATTGTATGCAGTGCACATAAAAAAAAAACCAGAAGTATGACCAATGAGGTTTGTGGTCAGTGTTATGGTTATTAAACTCAATACCTTGTTGGTACACCTATTTTAAAACTGTTAAGTACACCTATTTAAACTTCGTATTAAAAATGCTCCTGCATTATTTTTTGATTCAATGTGATTAAATTTGTCTTTTTTTTTGTTACACTGTGTGATTAATGGAGATTCTATGTTTCATATTGTCAGGGGGGGGGGGGACAAATTTTTAGAGTACATATAATATTGGGCAATGAAGGTTATTTTATATGAAGGCGATTGCAATTACTGAACATTTTATTTTTGTGTAATTACCCACTCCCAATATTTTTAGGAAGTATTTGCTCTCCTTTATAATCGGAGGGGAGTGATTTACAGTTCTCATGAACAAACAGGACTTGCGTTTTCAATTCTACAATATTAGTCTTTCAAACCAATAATACAAAGTGTCCCAAGAAAGTAGCAGTTCCAGAAATTGGAACTGTTTTTTGCAATCCCACAATTAAGCAAATATCTTCAACAATCTACTCATTTCACACAAATTCAGAATATTTGCATGTGTCATTGTCTCCTACAAGGCAGTTGTGGCAGCAGTATGGTGACTAGGGTATGTGAACTGGAAATCCTAAAGCCCTGTCGTAGAAAAAGCCAAAGATTTTGTTACAAATTTTTAGAGTACATATAATATTGGGCAATGAAGGTTATTTTATATGAAGGCGATTGCAATTACTGAACATTTTATTTTTGTGTAATTACCCACTCCCAATATTTTTAGGAAGTATTTGCTCTCCTTTATAATCGGAGGGGAGTGATTTACAGTTCTCATGAACAAACAGGACTTGCGTTTTCAATTCTACAATATTAGTCTTTCAAACCAATAATACAAAGTGTCCCAAGAAAGTAGCAGTTCCAGAAATTGGAACTGTTTTTTGCAATCCCACAATTAAGCAAATATCTTCAACAATCTACTCATTTCACACAAATTCAGAATATTTGCATGTGTCATTGTCTCCTACAAGGCAGTTGTGGCAGCAGTATGGTGACTAGGGTATGTGAACTGGAAATCCTAAAGCCCTGTCGTAGAAAAAGCCAATGATTTTGTTACAGAACACTGCTTTGAAAAGCATATTATATCTGGGCATCTACTGTTACTTATTCCTGAAGTCTACGCAACTCTACCGCCATCATATTGAGAATGAGGTGGGTGGGGGCCAATTCAGGGACCTTGGACCCCTCATTAGAGGATCTACAGTTCCATCCTGGGAAAGTGATGGCCCTAGGATTCAGGAGTAGTTAGATGAATACAGGTCTGTCAACTTATATTGACAGAGTTAGCTGAGCTCGGAGGTGAAGCCCTGCAAAAATTGGCAATATTTGGCCTGAAATGTTTTAGGACATATGCCTAATGAATTTAAAAAGTAAAAGTCATTACCAGATTTTTGGGAGGGGGTGGAGGATTGGCTGGTCTGACAGGGGAATTAAGCTTCATCCCTTGCTTTCACTGCTGGCACTGCCGATGTCACTAACTCATGAGTATCAACACGCATTAATGTTAAAAAGGCATATAAAACCAGATTGGCTCCACCCAACATTTGATACTTGTATTATGCAGAATCTTTTATGGCAAAATTAATCTGTATTGACATTGAAGCATACAAAATACATTGATAAAAAAATAACATAATTTTTTTGATTGAGACTATCTGAATTCTGAATTCTCCATGGTATAGTCTTTGATACAGATATTTTGTTAAAGTACACTGTCATGTTGATGCGCCATCAGCATCTTTTATGGATGGATACGGTACCGGTGCACTACAAATTTTCATTATAATAATTAATACAATAATCAACATCAGTCTTCACAGAAGACATGTTTTGTATGGAATTCATTTTCATATATTCTTTTTCATATACAGTATTATTAGTTTAGAAATCCTGACCTCTGGCTATGTTATCACATAACAGGACTACCTAACTGTTTGAAAACACATTTATATTCATTTTAAAGGTGAAAATTTAAAAATGATGTTACATACAATAGGAAATTATAGCACACTGGCAAGATTTATATATAAAAAAAGGTTCAGTGTATTTGTAGATCATTCAAGTTAAGTCTGGTTGGCACCTGCATGGTGAACACCGATACCTATAATAATTCTTTTTAGTATAAACTTTGGCATTAGACCAGTAGAATATGAGCTTGATCAAACTTCCTGTTGCTTTTACCTATACCAAACTGGCCTTTTTATAGTGCATTTTCTAACTGAATGAAGAAAAATGTTTTTTATTTTCATCTTTTTGCATAATGTTCTACATAATCTAGTACTTTTTCTTCAAAAGCTTTCTTGTCTCGAAGATACAGATCTGCAGCACTGCTATTTAAGGGATCATCAAAGTCTACTAAGTCCTGTAAATATAAGAGACAGATTGTATGCAGTGCACATAAAAAAAAAACCAGAAGTATGACCAATGAGGCTGTCTCTTATACACATCTCAGTTAAACTTCCTTGGTATCATTTTGTTCCTACAGGCATATAAAACTAAAAAATTGATGTTAACAAGAAAAATATAGGGATGCATTGTATGTACTCGCGTCATTTGTAATGGTCATTAGTGTTTTATGGTCAATACTTTTTTTGGGGGAGGGGTAGCATTTATGCCTATAACCTGTGAATTATAAATCCCATCAATGTTATTTTGGTAGCAATGTGTAGCATATATGTTTCTTAATCTTATGCAGTTTAAATAAAATTAATCCGACAATTATTAACGTCACTAGAGGTCAAAAGGTCATCAACCTTTTTCTAAAATGCAATTTTTTTCATAAAATATCAATAAACTTCAGTGTCAGATGTCTAATTTTGGATGTACTTGATACACATTGTGTTTTTCTTGTAGTTATTAACAAATGGAATACAAAAATTGAGGTTAACAAGAAAAAAATTAAAATGCATTATGTACTATTGTCAATGTTTTTGATCCAAGAAATTTGTAATCAACAACGGTTTTTGGGGTAGGGGGTAACATTTATGCTCATAACTCTTCATTTAGTCAATGGATTTGTATGATGTTGGTATCAACATTTAGCCTATAGATTGGTCAGTCATTCAAATTTTAAAAATTTTGAAACAGGCAGAAATTGAGGTAGCTAGAGGTCAAAAGGTCATTGACCTCCACAGAAAAGTTGTAAATTTATTCCCAATTCACTCACAAATGTTTACAAATCTACAGTTGTTAGTAGATTTGATACCAATTAGTATTTTCTATTATAAATAAGCATATGGAATATAAAACAATGATATTATCAAGAAAAATGTATAAATTGATTAAATGTAGTACTGTCATTGTGTTATAATCTTAGAATTTGTAATCAACAACAGTTTTTGGGGTAGGGGATAATATTAAATGCTCATAACTCTTGATTTACTCAATGGATTTGTATGATGTTGGTATCAACATTTAGCCTATAGATTGGTCAGTCATTGAAATTTAAAAAGTTTTGAAATTGGCAGAAATTGACTAGAGGTCAAAAGGTCATTGACCTACACAGAAAAGTTGTATATTTATTCCCAATTCACTCACAAACGTTTACAAATCTACAGTTGAGAGTAGATTTGATACCAATTAGTATTTTATATTATTAATAAGCATATGGAATATCAAAAATGATATTAACAAGAAAAAATTATAAATTGATTAAATGTATTACTGTCATTTTTGATTACTTGTGTAATCAATGGCGATGTTTGGGGTAGGGGTTAACATTTAGGTTCATAACTCATGATTTATTGGATAGATTTGCATGATGTTGGTATTAACATGTAGCCTGCAGATTATCCAGCCATTCAAATTTAAAACATGTGCAGAAATTGACGTATCTAAAGGTCAAAAGTTCGTTGACCTCTGTAGAAAAATGCAAATTCTTCCCAAAAACCATGGCAGATATTCTTTTATGGCAAAATATATGGAAATATATAGTGGTGAAAGTTATGTTAAAAGTTTCCCACACGAATAAAATAAACGATAAAGACAACTTGGTTTCTTGCTTCAAACAAGGTATCCATTCATAGAAGTCTTATGAAGATGAGCCTATCCAAGTGATGAAAGCTAAACGGGTCGGGGACCAGGACATACTGTACATTCGACTTTTGATTGACAAAGATTGAAATATGTTAAATACAGACACGATATATATACATAGGACTAGGTCTAGAATCCAGTTAGAATATGTAATTATATATCAAAATGGTATATATCTGTCTCTTATACACATCTAGATGTGTATAAGAGACAGCCATAACATCTATCAATAAAAATCACCTGCTAACCTGATAGTAACCCAGTGGAATATTTGTAAAATTAATCAATTTTTCTCAATACACGATAATGCAAACATTTTCATTTTTGGGTTTATAATGGCTACCGTTCAAGGGGTGGATTCATCAAACTTCCTTAACTAATTAACAAAACAAAATCACAGAAATGAGGTATTGTATGATTTAGCTTGGTTTTTTATCCTCATGCAAACTTTTATAAAGTACGGTAGTAGTAGTAGCAGCAGCAGCAGCAGCAGTGACGATTTGTATTGATAATGGTGCAAAGTTGGCATCTAGGTTTCAAA
Source organism: Anneissia japonica (assembly GCF_011630105.1). Taxonomy (NCBI): domain Eukaryota; kingdom Metazoa; phylum Echinodermata; class Crinoidea; order Comatulida; family Comatulidae; genus Anneissia; species Anneissia japonica. Next base: position 877,120 of record NW_022756612.1, read on the forward strand.
CATGGTGTGCTGCCATACTCGTGGGTGAGTGAAAATAATTTCTGATGAAGTCAAAATCAATATTAAATTAGGTGGCTGTTGTCTAGCAATGATGATATGGGTGGATTGCAAAAAAAAGGTTTGATGTTCGAATCCTGTTTTAGAGCATTATAACCGTTCTTAAGTGTATGAGCTAGAGATTAACTTTTAGGGCCATAAGATACCAACATCATACAAATCCATTGACTAAATCAAGGGTTATGAGCATAAATGTTAACCCCTACCCCAAAAACTGTTGTTGATTACAAATTTCTCGGATCATAAACGTCGACAATAGTACATAATGCATATTAATTTTTTTCTTGTTAACCTCAATTTTTGTATTCCATATGTTAATAACTACAAGAAAAACACAATTTGTATCAAATACATCGAAAATTAGACATATGACACTGAAGTTTGATATTTTATGAAAAAATTTGCATTTTAGAAAAAGGTTGATGACTACTTATTTTTGTTGTGCTAAATACCATGTTGATGGTTAAATTTCTACAATATTTTTTGCATAGTGTATTTATCTTTTCATTAACCTGTTTAGACATTTTCCCAATAAATGTTAACTTGAAATAACATTTTTCATCGCTATTAGTTTTAGTTTGTGTAATGGAGTGTATCAGACGACGGTTATTTGAATCTGTTCAACTCAATTTGCCCAACGACGAAGACGACATCGAAGACAACATGAAGAACATGGGTGAGAACAATAGCTTCCCCGGAGCTTCGCTCCTTCAGGGAAGCTAATAAACAGCTACGATAATTTGACTTGGTGGGAGACATAGAAATATTGTTTATTTGCGAAATTTTCGGAAACTCTTGTTATCTTCGTTTGCGCTTGAGTATCTATGATGAGAAACTTTACAGAATATACATGTCTATAGGATAAGGTGACTAAGCAGGTCTATTAAAGCAATGGAGGACATTGTCTCATCACCAGCGATAGTATATTTAGGGAGAAACTAAGCATGAAATTTACAAATTAGCATTGGCTGGTCAGTGTAACATAACATGGTACCAAGTCACAGAATGAACGGTAAAAATAGCTATAAGCCTATAAAAATAAAATATTCAACCACAAGGTTGCTAATGTTCATCCTCCCAATATGTACTTCCAAGAGACTTAGGCTAGGCAATCTAGCATTTAAAGTCAAACAAATTGCAAACAAATGTTTTTCTTTTTTAATCAAATACATATCATGAGCTGATGAAATTCCACAAATCACACCTTGGTCACACCTCGGGAACATATGCAAATTAGCTAAAATATGCAAATTAGGTTCAAAATATAAGGGTCTCATATCTTGGCAACCGCTGGTCACAGGGAGTTGGTTTCTTTTTCAAATTATTCAGAACATGCATGTTTATATTTGCTCTAATGGAACATTTGCCTAAAAAATGAACGTAAATGCTGCAATTGACCTCTGACCTTATATTCACTGAATTTGCCTATCTCTGTGGCTAATGTACATAGAAACTTGCTTTAGGTCTCAAATCATTCAAATGCATGTTTCTTTGCATTATATTAATAGAAGGGATGGAACTCCATAAGCACACCATGGTCACATATACTCTTCATATGCAAATTAGCTCTTAATTATGCAAATTAATAATGAAAACATAGGAATCCCATATCTTTGAAACCACTGGTCGCAGAGAATTGCTTTCTGTTTTAAATTAATCAGAACATGCATGTTTCTATTTGCTCTAATGAACATTTGCCTAAAAAATGAATGGAAATGTTACAATTGACCTCTGACCTTATATTCACTGAATTTGCATATCTCTGTGGGTAATGTACATAGAAACTTAATTTAGGTCTCAAATTACTCAAATGCATGTTTCTTTGCATTATATTAATAGAAGGGATAAAAATCTATAATCACACCATGGTTACATATACTCTTCATATTAAAATTAGCTCTTAATTATGCAAATTAGGAACGAAAATATACAGTAGGGTCCCATATCTATGCAACCGCCAATCGCAGGAAGTTGCTTTCTTTTTTAGATAATTCGGAACATGTATGTTCGCTCTAATAGAAAATGTTCCTTAAAAATGACGGGAAATGCTCACCTTTGACCTTATATTCACTGAATTTGCATATTTCTGTAAATAATACCAGTAGAAATGTGATAATGTCTTAAATTATTAAAATGCAGTGTCTTTCTTTTTAAAATTCTTCAAAACATGCATGTTTATATTTGCTCTAATGGAACATTTGCCCCACGTATAACCAATATGCTAAAATTGACCCTATAGATATTCACAGAATTTGCATACTGTATATCTCTGACACTAATGTCTGAAGAAACCTAATATATTGTTCAATTCATGGTTTATTAAAGGATATCTTAAACAATATATTTGTCACATGTCCCATTCTTGTATATAAAATTTACGTCCTCGGCCTAATTATGCCATTTATGGATAAAATATAGGGTTCTCATATCTTGAAAACTGCTGGTGTCAAGTATTTGCTTTCTTTTTTCACACTTAGAAGTTGCAGTTTCTATTTGCTTCAGTACTGTAATATGTATGCACCAGTATAATTCAGGTTTTGATTCACCGTACAGTATATGTGATGACATTCTAGAAATCACACCCTGGCCACTTGCATTCTCTATATGCAGTTTACCTAAATATTCAATTCAATTCAAAGTAAAATTTATTTAATTCTATTTCAATTCGTACAAAAATATAATTACAAGATCATAACTAATTTATCAATGCAAATTAGAAGCAGAAATAGTTGCTTTCCTTTTGTTTGTTCAGAGCATGCAGAAATGGAATATTTGATCATTTTGGAATATATTTATTATCCTCAAAATAATTATTTTTTCGAAAATATTATTTAATGTTCTCTGTAATAAAACGTTTGTTCCAAAGTCACTAATGCCCTCGTTTATTACCAGCTTCCTGCTCTATATTTTCGTGTAACTCTATGACTACTGGTCAAGAGACTTGATTAACATTGGTGTCTCAAATTATTTAGAAAGTATGCCTGTATTTTATATAATATATTTCTCATCTAGAGAAGTTATGACAAAAAATGATCATAACTCAAACATATTATGACCCATGTTGTTCATCACTACCGATCATCGGAATCATCTCTATAGTTAAGTTTAAATATCTGTTGAATCTTAAAATCTGCGATAGATGTTAACTTTATATTTAGGTTAACATCCTTTGGTCCTGTATGGAACAAATATCACAAGTATAAATATGTGGCTCAATATGAAACAATGATTTATAAGTATATATGATAAGTATTGTGCTAATTAAATTATCTTTTCAAACTTAGTCTCGGAGTGCTATCTTATTAATAATTTCTTAATGTTGTTATAAGAAGAAGGCAAAATATATAATTTAGGGTATCCCAATTTTAGCCCCACCTCAACATCTTACCTTAATAGCCTCAGAAAAATGTTATTAGGTTCATCATCAATGACTATATCATCACATAAAAATGTTATATGACCAGAATAATGACCAATAATATAAGGTCAAAGCTCAATTGTAGCAAGTCTTTTTGCGGCAAATGTTCGATAAGGTAAACTTAAATATTCATATTTCACACCTACAATTTGAAAAATAATTGTTAGGATATAAGACCCTATATTTTCATTCTTAATTTCATATTTTAGAGCAAACTTGCATATGAATAATGCATGTGATTATAATGTGTTTATAGATTTTTATCCTTGCTATTATTTAAAAAAAAAAACATTTAATAAGTTTTGTAAATGAAGTTTCTACGGACATAAGTCGCAGAGACGCAATCAGTGAATATAAGGTCAAAGGTCAATTGTATCATTTCCGACCATTTTGGTAACAGGTGTTCTACTAGAGCCAATATAAACAAATATTCCGTACAATTTGAAAAAAGCAACCAGTCATTGTCAAGATATAGGAACCTTATATTTTCATTCCTAATTTGCATATTTTAGAGATAATTTGCATATGAACAGTACATGTGAACATGGTGGGATAGATTTCCATCCTTTCTATTAATATATTAAAAAGAAACATGTATTTAAATATTTAAGATCTAAATCAAAATTCTATGGAAAGTAGTCACAGAGATATGTAAATTCCGTGATTATAAGGTCAAAGGTCAATTTTAGCATTTCCGGTCATTTTTGTGGACAATGTTCCATTACAGCAAATAGAAACATGCATATTCCGCACAATCTGAAAAGGAAAGCAACTCTCTGTGACTAGCCATTGCCAAGATATGGGAACCCTTTACTTTCTTTTCTAATTTGCATATTTTAGAGTAATTTGCATATGAACAGTACATTTGACCATGGTGTGATTATAGATTTCCATCCCTTTGATTAATATTTTAGAAAGAATCATGTATTTGAATAATTTAAGACCTAAATTAAGATTCTATATACATTAGTTGCAGAGATATGCAAATTCAGTGAATATAAGTTTAGAGGTCAATTGTAGTATTTCTGTTCATTTTTTGGGCAAATGTTCTATTAGGGCAAATAGAAACATGCATGTTCTGAATAATTTGAAAAAGAAACCAACTAACTGCGACCAGCGGTTGCCAAGATATGAGACCCCTATATTTTCAACCTAATTTGCATATTTTAGCTAATTTGCATATGTTCCCGAGGTGTGACCAAGGTGTGATTTGTGGAATTTCATCCCCTCATCATATGTACTTGATTAAAAAAGAAAAACCTTTGTTTGCAATTTTTTGATTTTTGGCTCGTTTTTGAGCTAGATTGCCTAGCCTAACTTACTTTTTAGCCTTAAAAGCCCACACATAATTTCTGTACATTTTTTTCATTCACAATTAACATTTCCCAAGATCTCCCTCTTTGCCCTTAAAATACCTTATAAAATCAAATAGTAAATTTATGACTAGTAGTAGTAATAATTACTTTTATAAATATAAACTGAGTTTATATATTTTCTGGATTATAATTAATACACTTTTAAGTGGATGGCTTGAAATGGTATAAAATATTGTACACATAAAAATCTTACAAGAAATAATGAGCTGAGACCCCAGACAACATCTTTAAGTCTTCTTGTTGGTGCCCAACCTGTGCCATCAACTGAATGCTCCCTCAACAAACTGAAAGAAAGTATATTCATATAGTACTTTTATTTATTTTTAATGATTACCAGGTAAAATATAAAGAACTAATAATATGTATTTGCTATTTTTGATATACCGTATTTCTATTCCCTCCACTGATCTCTTTGTGTTTCGGCTGGAGGGCCGAAATTCAAGACAAAAACATAAGTGCACAATGTTTCGCAAGCAGCGTTTAAGCCATTGGTCTTGTGTGCAATATGGCTCATGTACATGTTAAAGAATGCAGTACACTCTTTGGAAGAGAGTAGGAATTGTGTAATAAGGTATATACTGTATATAAATACTATATATATATATATACACACTGTATATATACAGTTTCAATATACATATATACTGTATATATATATACACATATACACGTATGCATATATATATTTATATATATGTATACATACACATATATATATACGTATATATATATATATATATATATATATATATATATATGTCTTATATATTATATATATATATATATATATATACACACACACATATATATATATATCATATATACCTGTATGTATAATGTGTGGGTGTGGGTGTGTGTGTGTGTTAGTATTATGTAACCATATTACATACTGTGATTTAATTATATTTACCTACATCAGTGATTTTATAAAATGCTAATGTTCATTATCACTTTCTTCTTTACTGTCACTGTCTGATGAATCAGAAACACTAGACAACAGCTCAGCAACTGCTTTAGGGCCAGCCTGCTTTTCTGACAAGACAGGTCTCAATTTACCATATAAATCAAATAGACAATAATACACTGCTCAAATACATAGGAACATGATGTTATATATTATGTCAAACACACACATATATATATTTAGAAATTATTAGTGCGTTCTTCATCAGAGATATGGTTTAGACCCAGTTTTAGACTTACGATTGATTTTGTCCTTTTAACGATGCTTGAGTATACATACTACTCCCCTTTTTGTATTTTTTCAGTAGCAGTGTAATGATTATTATTCAAGTTTTTTATGATTGCTATTGTTTTAGAAATTTTAATTATAATTAATTGGAACATAATGTTACCAAGTTCCCAGAAGTAAAAAGTCAAGTGTACCGAACATATATTTATTAATTTCGTAATTTAATACAGTTATTCATAATAAAGGCATATAATGTAGGCCTATGTTGCTGCGTTATTCATTAATTTGTTAAATCAAATATACTTTTATATCTGAATTTTAAAATATAACTATCAATGAGGTTACTATTACACACAAGTACACCTTCACTTCTTTTTTAAAGTTAGTTAATATACTATTTTCTAAAGTTTATTAAAACTATATTTTATTATATTTCCATTTATTTGTGTTTTTCACTGCCATCGTGCGCAAAAATAGCTATTTTTGAGCATCTGACCTACTTCTGTCTTTGCATTAATTTCGTCCACATTCCTGAAGGCGTATAAAGAACGTGTCCGCTTTCGTGGGAACCTACATGTACAGGCCTCGTGAATTTTTCCAGTTTTTAAAAAGAAGCCCGAAACAGCCATTTGTATATTATATTAAATCTATATTTTACTGTATTTCCATTTACTTGTGTATTTTATAAACATTAGACTATGTATCGAAAATGGAAATAAAACAAAAGAAAATAAAATATTGTGTATGCTTTACTTCAACAGTATGTAGATGTACTGATAAATATATTGATAATTTTATATGGAAAATATAAATATGAAAATACTATAAGTTTTATCATTCATCGTCATTTAGTATATTTTCATGTATTTTTATATAGGCCTATTATTATAAACATGGTCAGAACATTTATGGTAACGTGGAATAAGAAGAAAACAAACGATGACAAACTAATGACTACTTTATTTCAATCTCCATTTAATTTAAGCAATAATAAACCTGCAGTCAAAATATATCACAACAAACAATAAAAAGAAACGTGTCTCGAACCTAGTTGACTTTGCGTTGTTTAAATAACTGTTAATAAATTAATGCTACAGTAGGCCCTAAAGCATGACAAGTTAGACAAATTTGCAGGTGTCGGACTTCTAAACTTCATTCCATATTTTAGGGGGTGTCAGGTGACATGCCTTCTTTCCATACACCCCCCTCCCCCAAAATGTTTTCCCCTAGATACCCGAAAATGGATTATTTGCCACTTTACGAGGGTTGTTACAACTGAAAATCTGTTAGAATCTGCATTTTTACTTGAGAATGCATGTTTCTGCCATCCAAACCTATCCCACTGGCAGTTTGTTCTTTGACGAACCTATTTATTTATTTATTTAACTATTGTTATACTGGATGGTAAGCTCAATGCAAAGGCACTAGTTTTCATTGTGGTCCAGTTACATAACATAAAATACAAAAATTGAAAAATTGAAAAGAAAAATTTATGAAAATTAAATAAAGGACTTAATTACAAAAATAGATGACTTAATTACAAAAACAGAGGACTTAATTACAAAAATAGAGAGACCAGTTAATTCAGAGCATTTTTAAATGTGTATTGGTTAAAATTCTGGAAATCCTAGTTATATTGCTAGGTAGTTGGTTCCACTTCATGGATGCACGGTAATGAAAAGTTCGTTTTCCTTGACATATGTTCCATTGTGGAACTACAAGATGATTATTTGTCTGGCTTCTAGTGTTTTTATCATTTTCAAGGAAAACAAACATATTAATTAGGTAGGAGGGAGCAAATAATAATTGGTCTCTCCATCTATTTTTCAGAGTTTGCCAGTTCAACAAACTTAAAATATCATTAATTGGTGTTCTAATATCACATGAAAGTAATATTCTTCCTAAGGTGTTTAACAGAACTTGTAAGCTATTAGATAATTGGATGGAAAGGCTTGACCATACACAAGAACAATAATCAAATAAAGGTAAAACAATAGTTTTAGCTAACATCTTAAGAATAAATTGAGGTACAAAATATCTGATACGACGGATGACACCAATCCTTTTAGAAACTTTAGAAGATAAGCTTTCAATGTGTTTGTTCCATGTAAGCTGCGGGTCAAAAACACACCCAAGTATTTAAAAAAATCCACTCTGTCAATGGAGTCCTTATTATAGCTCACAGTAACATTATTAAATTTTGAAATATTCTGTGTTGTTCCAAAAATCATAAATTTAGTCTTTTTAATATTTAGTGTCAGGTGATTTTCATTGAACCAATTAACTATTTTGTCAAGACTATGATTTAATTCATTCTGAAGTATTATTGGGTCGGATGAATTACACAGCAGAGTGGTGTCATCGGCGTTAATAACAGATTTACAAGAAACACTGTTTGGGAGAGAATTCACATAAATTATAAAAAGTAGTGGTCCCAATATGGAACCTTGCGGGATACCAATACAAACATTTTTACAATCAGAATTAATACAAACAACTTGTGAGTGTCAGGTGATTTTCATTGAACCAATTAACTATTTTGTCAAGACTATGATTTAATTCATTCTGAAGTATTATTGGGTCGGATGAATTACACAGCAGAGTGGTGTCATCGGCGTTAATAACAGGTTTACAAGAAACACTGTTTGGGAGAGAATTCACATAAATTATAAAAAGTAGTGGTCCCAATATGGAACCTTGCGGGATACCAATACAAACATTTTACCAATCAGACTTATCAGAATTAATACAAACAACTTGTGAACGATTTCTTAAATATGAATTAAACCACTCCAAGGCAATATCACTAATACCATATTTTCTGAGTTTATCAATTAAAATTATGTGATTGACTTTGTCAAAGGCCTTTTTCAGGTCAAGAAAAAGGGCAGCAGTTACATTAACTTTGTCAGTGTTTTAGAGAATATAATCAGTGACATCAAGCAAATTGGTATGAGTAGAGTGGTTTTTCTTAAACCCAGACTAAGATTCATTTAGGATGTTGTTATTTTCAGTAAGGTAGCTATATAATTAATCATAAACTGACCGTTCAAGGTAATACAGAGATTGGCCTATAATTATTTGGGTCACTCTTATCACCATCTTTAAAAATGGGGGTGACTTTTGCACATTTTCATTCATCAGGAAATGAAGATGTTGATAATGATAGATTGAAAATATAAGATAGAGAATCACAAATTATAGGTGCAGCAAGTTTGAGTAGTTTACAATCAATTCCATGAAGACCTTTAGCTTTACTGGAAGAAAATTTACAAATTTCATCGAAAACAAACTCTTTTGTGATAAAATCAAATTCAAACTTATCTAAAATGTTATGATCAATTCGTGATCATTATTCTCATATACAGGGAAGTTAGAAGAAAGATTTATTCCAACTGAAGTAAAGTGGCTATTGAAGATATTAGCAGTTTCTTTATCATTTGTTGTATATCCGTCTTTAGTAAAAACTTTGTTGATCTTTTGATAATTTTTAGGAATTAATTTATGTATGGTGTCCCAAAGCTTCTTTGGATTTTTAGCATTATTCTTAATCGAGTCAGAAATGCTTTTTCTTTTAAGATTTCGATTTCATATGTTAACTGTGTTCCTTAGTGATTTGGCTTTCTCCCAGTCTTTAGGATCATTTGTTTTATGTGCTCTGGAGTAATTGCTCAGCACTATTGATGTGCTGGTTTGATCTCATCTGATCGAAAAACTAAGAGAAATTTACCCTATCAAAAATGCGTACAAGTTCGCCAAAAGTCATGTGTACAAGATCACCAATCGTGTGTACGAGTTGGCATATGTACAGTACAAGTTGGCATGTGTACAGTACGATTTAGCCAAAACCCGTTGGCTTAGTAGTTTTTTTTTTTCATCACCTACTAAGTCTTTTCAGAATTTGCCTCATTAGCATATTCATAGCAGGGATAAATAGTCAGTAGTTTATTGTCTATTTATAATAGGTGGTAAGTAGATATTCACAGATTTTGTTTTAGATATTACATAGGTATCAGTTGAAAGGTAAAGAGTAGACTTATAATAGTTTTAACTACCTGCTAAGAGTCTTAGTATACTGGTAGTATTCTACAAACCATTAAATATCTCCTTTTTAAGTAGTTATTATATAATAATATACAGCATATAGACAGTCCCGGTGTATGCTGTTAGGCTGTTATAATAATAATATTTATTTGGCAATCATCAAGTACAATTTAAGCCCGGGGTGAGAATAGGCACAAGCCCAAACAGATACTGCACTCACGCCACCAAATCATGTCTACTATCATGATAGTAGACTCATGATAGTCCACAACTATCTTTTTCAATGTGTTACAGTAGTAGGCTGCTGGTAGTATACAAGCAGTCGGATTAATAGATTTAGATAGGCAAATGTGATATAGTTTGTTGATAGTTGCTTAATTTATATATATTATATGGGATCCCGTCAAGTTGCCCCTTACAAAGTAGCCCCCTAAAAAGTCGCCCCTAACCAAATCAGCTCCCTAACGAAGTCTCCCCCTAACGAAGTCGCCTCCTAACAAAGTCTTCCCCTAACCAAGTCTCCCCTTGACCAATATTGATTATTATTAACCAACCTTCGAACCTGATTATATATCAGCCTAGTGTTTTTTTCCAAACAACATTTGTTTAATAACAATTATTTGTATTATAGTATTAAAGTTTGATATATTATTACTAGATTACAGTGGTGTTATTCTTTTTTTACAGAAACAACGCAAATATTACTAAGTTGACTTGTTTTGAGAAATACGTTTCTTTTTATCGTTTGTTGCGATACAGTATATATTTTGATTTATTAATGCTTAAATTAAATGAAGATTTATGAATTAAGTAGTCAATAGATTAGTTTGTCATAAGTTTGTTTTCTTGTCTGTTACGTTTCCATTTACCATAAATGTCCTGATATTAAATTATTTATTCACGGAAACTTATTTCAGTCTTTTTACAAATATTGGTCTTCAAAGAGGCCGTATATATATATATATATATATATATA
>NW_022756612.1:890156-913225 GCF_011630105.1 Anneissia japonica
TATATACAGTGCTCGAATAGGAATATGATGTTATAATAGGCCGAATTAGTAACCAAACATGACGTCATAGCAATTTCCCTGTGTGGGTATGAATTTCTAAACATTGGCCAAAGAGCTATGCTAATGCATTGAGCGGAGTCAAAAGTGGTGTATATTAAATCGTCTAAAATGTAATGAAGTTAGCATAGAAGATACTTTTTATAACGTATATATTTTGAATGATTCATAGGTTCACAAGACAAGGTTGATTTGATTTAAATTTCCATTCAGACTAAAAATATGAAGAGCTTTGAGAGGCCTTCTAGGGGCCTAGGCAATCGCCACATCCAGTGCTAAGGCAGTCGCTGTTGATTTAGAGGTACAAATTCAGCCTAAATACTGTCATCAAGTAATTTTTTTGCAATTTCTGTATGAAATATTTGAACGATTGGACAACTGAATTGTAGAATAAGATTTTTCTTTTAACTGCAATGGCCAATGAGTCAGAAGAACATTGTTCGTATGACTGACTCTCTAGTCTAGCACTAGGCCCGTGTTCATGCGATGAGGCAATGCAAACATGTTCAAGTTTTACATCCAACGTTTATTAAGATTTATTTACCAAGGCTTTTCGATAAGTTATTTTACGATAAAAACCGTCGAAATTTACTCGAGTGGAGGCTTATTATTGTGTAAAAAAACTGCCACCTAGCAGTTTGTATTGATGTTATATCCATTATATCAGCTTTGGTTTGGTGAATAATTCGGTCTACTGTGTCCAAATACAGCCCGAAAACAAAAGTTCCTTTTTTCAGTTGTCTCTAGCAAAATTCAAGCCTGCACGCTCTTGCTATGAAGACGAGTATCATACCATTAGACTATGGAGACCTATGGTATACACGCAGATCTAATCTCACCGGCAATCTTAGGATTTCCAAGCTGTGACCTACAGTAAAATCTTTTCTAGCTTAACCGTAACTCCATGTTTGAGCATTTTAGTCAGTTGTGAATCCACCTCATTGTGGGCATAGTCCTTAAAATAAATTGTTTGTGTTGAGCTAAAAAATATTAAAATAATTACAACACTTTTCCTTTTGTCTAAAATAAAAACAAATCTTTAAGATCATTTAGGTAATATGCAAGATGCAAGTGTTGTTTAAGTGCCTTATGGTGTTGTTTAAGTGCCTTATGGTGTGCTAATAAGCCAAAAATAAAATTGTATATTTATTCAAAATCATAAGTATTGGCGGGCGGCAGATTCAGTCTTCAGTCTTGCTATCCTAATGCTCAATATAGCATGTCGGAAGAATATCCATTTCCAAAATTAAAGAAAAATACTTACCTCAAACATATACTACCGCCTTCTTCTGTAATATTAGGATGATAAAGTCTTGTTAAACACTTCACTTTTGGTGGCTGTAAATGAAAATGTAGTGTATAATATATATTTAAAGTAGCTTGTCAAAGAAAATCAATATTATTCACTATCATTATTGTTATATTATCACCACCATTGCATATAATATACATTATTGGAAACTATTATATGAATTACTAATCTATAATATAGCATTTCCTTTCCTTGAATAAACATCACCTTTGCTACTGCTCTGTAATTTTTAAAAATTGCATGTGTTTGCTGCTGTTTATATTTAAATATTTTTTTATACTCTTTTTCTCAAGTTCAAGAAAGTTTATTTTATTGTTGCTATCTGTTCATAGATATACTACATGTACTACTATCTATATTAGTAGTAGTAGTAGTATCAAAGGGCCTACTTCTGCTGCTTATCCTAAAAAAATAGTATAAAATATACTGTATGAAATATGGTATCTAAAATCCAGTGTCCCATTTTGCTAAAAGTACTTCTTGTTTGGTCGTGTTTGTAGTGTCGTCGAATATTTGGATGCACTTCAATGAATGAACACCACGCAAAGTTTAATAATTAATCCAACTTTATTCAACTCAACCAAGGCCTACGTCTATTAGACAACAAGAGAAGATTGTTCGATGTGTTGCCAATGTAACGTGTGCGCAGCTATTACAATATTGTAAACTATGTACAGTACTATGACGTGTATAATTGCATATACCACACTCCTCCTTCCTTATTTTATGCCTCTTTATGCATTGTAAATAATATAATGTTAATTAAACTTGAGCATTAATCGCTGCACTGTGTGTCTATTTTTACGTGTGAATTTCGTATAGTTAACTTTAAAACTGTAAAAAATTAACATTCATTCAAAATTTTAAATGACTATTAAAAACCATTAATTCTCATTAATTAAATTAAATTACTTCAGATCATTCGTATTATAGTACATCATATTTATAGTATTATTAAAACGTGATTACTTATCATCATTGTTGCATGTAATATATTAACTCATAATGTCCTTTTTAAAAACATTAAATTCTTTGTTATTGTCGTTCATGGAATGATAGACAATAACTGGAATTTGCGTCAGGAGAAACATGTATAGGTGTAATTTTGCCCTACCTGACGTGGAAATGTACTGAGTATTCGGTACGTTTCCATGTCAGGTAGGGCAAAATTACACCTATACAACTTTATTTATATCTCAACAAAGTCTACTTCGTTTCAATAAGACGTGTAGTCTTTTTCCGAATTCGTCCTGAAAGTCTTGGAATTGTCATAGGTGTAGGTGGTGAACAAGACAATTCGCATTTCTTTTAAATGACTGGTACACTTTGGTCATGGTCTGGTCTTTACCAACTCGCTCTTTAGTCGCTTGGCTCAATTTCACTTCGCTTGCCATCTTCAACGCTAATCAAATACGATTTTTGTGCTGTACAACTGTACCTGACCACCACTTTGCCTCTTGTCGGAAATCTTTCACTAACACTTTTCACCAACATGAATCTTTTGTCTTCTCGTGGTCCAGTTTCTGATCGCTTTGTTTGTTTAGTACACTGTTTTCTGTGATTAGGGTGCAGTAATGACACTCGCGTCCTTAATTCCCTGTCTATAAACAGTTTAGCAGGTCTTTGACCTGTAGCTGCATGTTTTGTCGTGTGATATGACAGAAGAAACCTGACCAGATTCTGTTGAAAATCTTTACCATTCGCTTGGCTGGCACTTAATGATCTCTTACATGATGGACCACCTTTCTGCCGCTCTGTTACTTGCGGCGTGGTAAGGTGCAACCTTAACATTTTTTGCACAGTTTCACTTAAAAAGACTTCAAAACTCATCACTAGTTTGACATTGGCAATATCTACTGAACAAATTTATCATCGCTTTGATAGTAGCTGCACTCGTCGTAGTGTTCACATGAATAACTTCTGGCCATTTCGAATATGAATCGACAACTACTAGATAATCTCGCTTATCTTTCTGCACGTAATCAATGTGTATTCGTGTCCAAGGTTGATCTGGCCAGATCCATGGCATCATTGGTGCTACCGTTGGCCGACTTTGTGTTTGGCGACACGCCTGACAATGCTTTACGGTTTGTTCAATATAGGAATCTATCTGCGGCCACCAAACATGGCTTCTCGCAACCTCTTTCACTCAGACTATTCCGGGGTGTGCACAATGAAGCTCTAGGAGAATTGCTTTTCTAAGGTGGAATAATTGCTCTATATCCCGAAAGCAAGCAGTCCTGTTCAACACTTAATTCGTGTTTCCATAGTAGAAATGGCTTAAGATCCTCTTGCCCTGTTTGCGTCATGTGTAACACTTTGCTTAACAGTAGATCGGTTCTCGTATAACATCGAACATTGGTACTGGTAACCGGTAAACTATCTAATTTCTGTCCTGCCATGTTGTATACTGCATCACCCTCAGACTCTCTCTCTGGCACTGGGAGACATGAAAGTGCATCGGCAGTTATGTTGTTTTCTCGGAATGAACTTTAATTCATATTCAAACGCTGACAGTATGATCGCAAATCGCTGTAACCTCTGTGCTGCCAGTGTTGGAATAGCTGTCTTAGGACCAAAAATGCGTTCCAGTGGTTTTTGATCAGTCCCTATCATAAATTTGTGTCCACAAAGGTAAGTTCTAAATCTTTGTAGTCCAAACAAAATAGCAGGATCTTCCTTATCCAATTGTGCATAACCTTTTTCGTGCATATGCAGATTTTGCGATGCATACGATTGGTCATTTAAGGCCATTGTCGTCAATGTGGCAAGTGACTGCTCCTACTCCATATGGCGATGTGTCCATGTATAGTTCTAACTGTTTTGATGTCAACATCATGTCCTCACTGAAAGTTTGCTTTACAGTGTCAAATGCTTTACTGCATTCGTCCATGGTTTATTTCCCAACAATTCATTCAATGGATGTATCATCGTCGGTAGTCGTGGAATAAATGATGCATGGTAATTAACTAATCTTAACCAGGATCTTAGTTCCGTTGTGTTACATGGCACTGGTGCACTCTTAATAGCGTTAATTTTATCGCTTGTTAGTTGAATTCCTGCACCGGAAAGTTTTCGTCCCATATAGACTACCTCTCTTTGCAGAAATTTCTGATATGCTCTGCGTCAGATGAGCCAGTGACTAGGACATCCTCCATTATTACGCATGTCCCTTCTAGTCCTACTATTACTTGTTCTATGAATCGTTGCCATATGGCTAGACTCAAAGAAATTCCAAATGGTAATCTCGTTTATCGGTATAATCCCCGATGTGTGCCTCGTCTTCCAAAACTAACTGTTGGTATGCACATTTCACATCAATCCTCCCTTGAATTTGGTATAATACTTCCTCTGGAGTCAGTATTGGATACTGATCGAAATGTAAACTTGGGTTTACTGTTATTTATAATCTCCACCGACACATACTCTTCAATAGGCCTTTGGAATACAGACCAATGGGGTTGCCAATTGACTAAAATCTACCGGGTAAATTACTCATTCGCCCTGCATCCGGT
Organism: Anneissia japonica; assembly: GCF_011630105.1. Taxonomy (NCBI): domain Eukaryota; kingdom Metazoa; phylum Echinodermata; class Crinoidea; order Comatulida; family Comatulidae; genus Anneissia; species Anneissia japonica. The sequence continues at coordinate 895,041 of NW_022756612.1, forward strand.
TTAAGTCTTTCTCAACTGCAGGGCGAAGTGCAAAGTGAACATTTCGAGCTTTGCAGAATTTGGGAATCACATTTCCTTTCAAATGTAACGTCGCTTTGTGTCCTTTAACTGTACCTATTGACGTCCTAATTTAAAGAATGCCCTGTAGTGTGCACCCCACTTCTCCATAGAGGGCAAGTAAGCCTAAACCTGGACCTACAGGCATATTTCTAACTAGGATGGACTACTGGACCTAGGATATGTTTCACTACAAGTAGTAAATGGAAATGTGCCACGAAATGGTGGAAAACGACTACAATGTAGAGCAGATGGGCGTATCCTTAGCCTTTTTCTATCTAGTGCTGGATGTAAGCCTCTCCACCAACTTCCCATTTTTTTCGATCTCTTGCCAGTTGTTTTTTTCCACTGAATTCCCTGATCTCATTTTGCCATCTCTTAGGCAGCCATCCCCTTCTTCTTGAGAGTGTAAGTGGCGTCCAATCGCTGATCTTTCGTGTCCACCTGTTATCCATTCTTCTCATGAGATGTCCTGCCCATTTCCACTTTTTCTTCTTGATTTCTACTATAATATCCTTTACATCAGTCCCTTCTCTTAGATACTCATTTCTTATTCTGTCTATTTTTGTGACACCAATCATTATTCTTTCCATCCTGTGGCTCAGTTTTTGCTCCATACTTTGTAGTTGTCAAGGTTTCGGAACCATGACAGAACCGGAATTCTACATTGGTTGCAAAGCTGTCGTTTCATATTGATGGGTATTTCCTTATCTTTCAACATGTAGCTAAGTTTTCCATATTTTGCCCAGGACAGCTGTATTCTTCTCTTTATCTCATCTGTATTTCCTCCTGAAAATGTTATCTTCTGACCCAAATAGATATATTCTTTTACAGTTTCCACTGTTTCATGGGGTAGGGATATTGAAATATGAGAGGGGGGTCTATGTACATGACCAAGCCCGACATCACCTAGCATCTAGTTGTACTGCTATAAGTTTCTTGTGAAAATCTTTCCTCAGATGTTATCAATATTTATCAATATTCCCACATAAATCGATATTTTCATCCTGCTTTCCTCGTCTATTCAAGTACATCACACACTGACAGAAAACATTACTTGCTTTTTCCCCAAATGGTTGCTAAGCCATGTCTATTTACTATGACATTGGGAAAATCCCCTGAAAGAGTCAGAACAGAGGGCAGCATATATAAGCTGGAAAATCAGCCTGTACCGTATACGGGCCCCACCTCCTGAGAATTAGCCTGTATGGATATGGGCCACTATGTCAAAATGTTTAAAAAAAAGCCTGTTGTAAGAGTTTTTTTTAAATTTTGCTTCAAAATTTGTAATGTTCTTTTGCAATGGAAATGAATAAAAAATTTTCATTGAATTCCTGCTGCAAGTAGACTTTGCACATAATGATCGTTTAATTTCAAATGGAGACTTAACATTAACTGGAATTCAAAGAATACAACAATAAACAACAACTACTTGTACAAAACCCATGCCATTTTTTATCAATGGTTATTCTGCTACAATTATAGACCTGCTGTTCATAAATCAAGCAACTGACATCAGTCATGTTATTGTAAATGATCCTCTTTCCACCTCACTTCACTGCACTGTTCATTTCCCATGGTGACTTCAAACAAAATGGCAGATCCCTCTAAGAACTAATCACAAATATGCAAAGCTGACAAAACTTTTAACTTTAACTTAACTTGCTCTGTGATTTGATTTCTAAATTGAAATTGCAATGTTGCATGTTATTTACGTTAATATACGACCTTTTGTAAAACAATTTTGTGCTGAAATGTTATCGTGTTTAAATGAAATGAAAAAATGAATGAAGGTGGAAGGCACTCTACAAATATACTACCATTACTTCTTGTAGTGGTGGTAACTGTTCTCTTTGGAACAGATTGCGATGTTAAGATACTAGAGTGTAAGCGATGGAAGTAAGCTCACCCTCTAGTTATTATTAATAACAACAGTGAACAGTGAATTTTAGAAACCTGGGATTGTGGGAGAATTTTTATCTTTTTCGTTCTTCTGACCTGGGGTGGATTGCTATAAAAGGGTCTTAACTAGTAGTCTTAACTCCATGAATACTAAAGTCATTCCGCTAAGACCATTGCTATAAAACTGCTTTGAGTACTGAAACACAAACAAGCACTCCATTGTAACATAAGATTGAGGGCGACATCATGCTTGCTAAACGCACGCACATGTACCAAAATAAACGTAAACCTATTTTTACAGATGCTGTGAAGCGTGAGGAATATTCCTTGTTCAATTCTCGGTCTTTGACGATCTAGCCTAGGCCTATAAATGTATTAGTAACTGTTAACGCCATGATGAAAATTATTTAAGACCGTTTTAAGCCTCCTCCTCCGAGTAAGCTATTAAAATTTAAGACGTCTAACTGGTTAGACTGCGGTATAGCAATAGTCTATAATCATAGTAGTAGTGACGTCACGATTATAGCCGGCTAAGCGTTAAGACCGTCTCAAGACCACTTATAGCAATCCGCCCCAGGCTCTCAACCCAGCTTGCGACCCATCCCAAAAAGCTTGGCGATCTACTTTTAGAACACAGGTGGGAAAAATGAGGCCCTAACAGATATTTGAAAATTAAAAACACCTTTTTTTAACACCCACCATCTGTAAAAATTAATATTAAAACTGAGAAAAAAGTGGTATAAATGCAATGCATGAATGTTTTTGAAAGCACACTTGAAACATCAAAGTTAGGGTGCAGCCCTCTGTGTTAATCAATAATTCATGTTGGTCCTCTGACTGATTTTTATGCCCACCCATGTGTTAGGATGTGACCCATAGTTTAGAAAGAAAGCCTATCTCACAATGCACACAAACTTACCACAATATTGTACTCCTCTGGAACTTCAATATAAAATACAAACCGTCCGCCTCTCCAGTACCCTTCCTCCGGACATATAGCCAACTCGAAATGGTGCAGTGAGTCAACATTTTCAAACTCAACTTCACAGGTGGCTGACAATGGTAATATATAAATGTATTAATTATCACATTATGAATGCAGGTCTCCCTCCAATTATAGTCCACTTTTGAAGACTGGGGTTTTTCTGGTCTTTAATAATAATAATAAATTTAATTTTATATAGTGCAGAATGCTATAAACCTCTATGCGCTTTACATTAAATGCAAAAGCCAGAAAAAATTTAAAAGAAACGATAATTAAAACGGTGATCGAATCAAACAATCGCAATTAAAACAAAAAACAGGATAATTTTATGATTAATTTTTATTTATTTATTTAAATTTTATTTTTATAATATTAATGTTTAATTATTCAAATGCCAACTAAGTTTTTATTTCAATTACCTCCTCATTCAATTTTCTTTATTCTTTATCCATTTTATTTTAGATTTCTTATCAATTCAACTATTTCATTGTTTACATTTTGTTAGTGTTTGGCTTGTCATTTCTTTCCTTTCCTCCCAACAACCCTTGCTTGTATTTTGCAATCCTAAGTTCCTTATCTATCCTTATGTTCCCTTAACTTTCCTATCCTTTTCCATTCTAGTGTTTCCTTATCTTTCCTTTCCTTTTCCTTTCTTATGCAGCCTGCTTCTTTATCATTCCTTTCTTATGTTTCCTTATCATTTCTTTCCTTTTTTCCCCCTATTTCCATATCTTTTCTTTCCTTTTCCTTTGTTGTTTCCTTATCTTTTCTTTCATTTTTCTTTCTTATGTTTCCTTATTGTATTTCCCTTTTCCTCTGTTATGTTTCCTTATCATTTCTTTCTTTTTCCTTTCTTTGTTTTCTTATCTTTTTCTTTCTATGTTTCCTTATATCTTTCCTTTTCCTTTCTTATGTTTCCTTATGATTTCTTTCCTTTTCTTTACTTGTTTCCTTATCTTTTCATTCCTTTTACTTTTTTTATTTCATTATCTTTTCTTTCCTTTTCCTTTCTTATGTTTCCTTATCTTTTCTTTCCTTTCTTATGTTTCCTTATCTTTAGCAGCTATGGTCGTTAATTCGAAAAATTATTTAATGATAAAGAAAAAAAAAACAAACATTCGCTTGGGCTGCAGAAAGGTGGTTTTAAAGTGGAGGGAGACCTGTTAATAACATTAAAGAGCGATCAACAAATTATTCAAAACGACCGAAATGCATTTTGAAGTGAATTCTATTCTGATATCCTACCATTTGGGACCGTTTATGGAGCCTACCGTCCAGATGCGTATATTCCGTTTGGCTTTTTCTCCTCCCAAAATCATGCCTGACTGAGCGCAAATTGTTATTGTCTAAACGCGTTCACAAAACGTGATTAAATTCCTGAGTACGTCACATACAAACTAGGTCCATCATCATCATCAAGCTTTATTTTATAACGTACATCGTCCAAACTGCATACTTGCTATAGGCCTAGGCCTAATTAATTCTACTAGAACTATTACTCTACCAGGCCTATAGTCGCTTAATAATTTACATTGATGAATATGGATGAACTAGAGTTAGGTATTGTACAAACCTATCTACTGTACAATATACCTCTGCGGTAGAATGTACGGTAAAAATTTAATATTATAATTTATATTCAAGATACAGCCTGCATACAGCGGTCTGGAAAGCATTCAAACATTTTTTTAATTTTTTTTAATTTTATAGGCCTACGTATTTTGTTTGAATGTTTTAACAGACGATAGGCCTATTTACACATTAGTGGTTTTTTTTCAATAAATGTGTAATTACGGCAGCAATAATTTCCAAACACTTTAACAGCAATAAGAAGCAATGAAACAACATTCACTTCTATCATCTCTGATGATTACATTTTATTTATACAGATGACCAAACGACCTAAGCCTACTTTCAGTATCGGCTGACATACTCACAGCGGCGCACAAAGGAGCCAGCCATTGGGAAAAGTATAGTAGGTGTGAGCATATTCAGTGATTCAGACATTATAGTTAAAGCTGTCTAGGCAACAGGTATAGCTTATACAATTATTTCCTGGCTAAATAGCCTAGGTTTCACATGGCCTTCTTAGTGGGGGGGGGGGGCCGGTGGAATAGAGGTTGAAGTCACTAGTCAAAAGAGCAACAACCGTAATTCTTGTGTGCGTCTCCCCGCCAACTTAGTTCAAGTTCGAACAGACCGGCATATCTGAAAGACAGCCGCAAAAGGTTTAAACAATAGCAAACAATACTACAGGAACGTGTCCAAACGGTAGTTTACAAGGCTGTAAACAAGAACAAAACTTCTGCAAACTGTTCAGACGCATCTGACGGTTCGAACTGTTCAGACGCGTCTCGTGAACATTACAGTAGCGCTTATCTAATGAACATTCATAATGTGATTTAATCAGGACGATTGTTTTTTGCCAATCACATTTGGGATTGCTTTGTCTTGCTGAACGCGTCTTTGTCGTTTTAATTCGAATAAGTTGTTGATATTTGAATACTACAATATATACAATTAATTACATTATAAAATTTTTTTCTATATCACTTTTACTCATCAAAAAAATACATCAATACACATTACAATTCATATTAAATGGAGTGAATAAAAGGAAACGAAAAACCCCAGATTTGTCGAATTAAAAGAACACGCAGGGGGTGCCGCAAGACAAAAACATCATAAACAAATTCGGACATCAAAAACAAAGAAACATGAGGAAAAAAAAAAAGAACAATAAGACAGTTCAGCGTCGAGGACCAGAAGGCAGTGAAATAGCGAAACTTGATGTTGAATAGAGGCGGGTTTATCCAGGTGGGTTCATCTCTAGCGTAATAAATGCTGTAAGATGAAACTAAGGCAATTTTTGAAATTTTGTCTTTAAAAGGCTTAAATGATATGGGACAGTTAATAGATTTATGGATAGTTTTAAGGTGTGTATTGTTGTCGTCAGAGATGAACCCCCTAGAATCCACCTCCAGAGCAACAAAATCGACCTTGAACCCAGAGCTGAGGATATCTGAAACCAATGGGGCATATTTATTAGTTTTGAATGTGTGGGCATTATCAATGCAGGAATGGCGAGTTCCATGATGAAGAGTTTCTTCAAGTCAGGCTAGAGGATACAAAGGTCAGGAATCAAATTAGTGATGGTACACTGTGAGGGCACAGTGGTAAAATGAGGGGCATCCTGGGTTCTGGGGAAAAGTTCACAATTAACAATCAGAGGACGAGGTTGGCCTTTAACCCTTCCTTAGCGGAATTGGCTATAAATCTGAGAATATTATTGTGCCTCCACGTAAGGCAGCTCTGATCCAGAGAGCGCTTGCAAAAATTGAGGACATGATGCAGGCTCCCACGATTACCACAGGCCTTGCATTTCTCTGATACTTTAAATCCCCATCGTTGAAGGTTAACGCTGGTATTCAGAGTGTCTTCAAATGAATTAAACATAAATTTGAGAATACCTGAAGGCAGATTATACACCATTTTATTCTAATGAGTAGAGGACTCCTGCTTAGCCAACAAATCATAAAATCAATCCTGAACAAGGAGCCCCCTCACGTGGAGGTTCCATGAAGATTGCACATTGGAATTTAGTTTAGACTTGGCACTTTTCTTAAGGTTTTTAAGAGAAGAATGTGGATTTTCTTCACAAACTTCTTTATACAGTGTTTCAGCTTTATTGCACATAGAAATTTTCCTTTCCAGCTACTCTCGCGTTCGACCTGAGAATCGAGACAATGATTTACAAGTTCCCCGCCTTTAACCCTAGAAGAAATATGGCTGGTAACATGACATTGACGATACAAATCAGATATGAGTGGGATATTTAAACCTTTAGACATGTATGAATAAACACAAGAGTGGCTGGACGAGAAAGACCACACCATTTCTTTAAATATTTATTTGAGATGGAATCAAGCTTTTCCAAATGGCTATTGCACACATTGTTATAACTGTAAGGTGATATCTGATAGATGGTAAAAAATAGTCAGCATATATTCTGATCTTATATTCTGATCGAACAAGAGCTTTATAAATTTTATCAATAGATTTGGAATTTAATTAATTCAAATACACAAAAATATCCTGTTCCGTGTTTTTAAAAGTTATTAAAGAGCCCAGGAACTTATGGGGATCATTTTCAATGGAAAGGATATTGTCAGTATTTAAATTAAATGTTTGTAGCACTCCCACGGGAGATGGAGAGGGAATGGCTCTTAGCCGGTTTAAGATGGAGTCCCATAGATAATGATCGAGAGTTAATTTCGTTTATTAAGCATTGATGAGTTCTTTTATTTGAAGTGATAAGACAAAAGTCGTCTGCAAAGGGGGTGGTAATAACTTTTTCCCCTCTACATCGTACCCGTGGGAGTGCTGTTTTTCCTGAAACTGAACAATTGGTTCAAAACATAAAAGGAATATAATTGGAGAAAGAGGGTCGCCCTGAATAAATAAATTAATTACCTATATACTAATAACTATAATTGAAGGCAAAGCAACTGCAGCCATCCTTATAGATTTGAAAAAGGCCTTTGACACAATCGATCACAAACTCCTCATATCAAAACTTAATGACTGTGGAATTCAGAAATCTGCCCTAAATTGGTTCATTTCTTATCTTAATAATAGGTCTCAAATTGTTCAAATTAGTTCAACCCTATCTGATCCAATGAAAATTAACATTGTTATTCCCCAAGGGCCATTTTAGGCCCATTGTTATTTATTATCTATGTTATTTCCCTACCAAATGTCACTCAATGTAAATGTGTAATGTATGCAGACGATACTACCATTTTATGCAATTCTTCCGATCCCACTCTTCTCCAAAATGAACTAAATTCAAATTTAATCAAAGTTGCTGAATGGTTTGATAAAAATAAACTTACATTAAATATTAAAAAAACTAAACATACATGTATGTTCTTTGCAACCAATGCAATTTTACCTAAATTTTCAAATATTTCATTATTTTATAATGGCATGACTATTGATGACAGAGTTGATTCATTCAAATATCTTGGAGTTGTGTTTGATTCTAAATTAACATGGTCTGAACATATTGAAAAATTAACTGGTAACATCTCTAAACGCATCGGTGTTATCCGCCGTATTAAATATTTTTTACCCCATATTACTCTTAAGCCACAATCGCACTGGATTTTTTTGGTAAAACTAACCAACACGTTGGCTAGTTTTACCATAATTAGTCCAGTGCGAACAGCACAGGAAGTTTACCTGACAGGAAACTTACCCAAGCCGCGCGGTTAATTTAACCGAGTCCCGCTTGCCCAGGAAAACTGACCAGGTTAGCTTTACCTAGCAGGAAAGTCCAATGCGAACAGCGCGAGTCGGGTAAACTTCCCAAGTCATCACAGTGAATGACCTTCCATTTTTTACCCCATATTACTCTTAAGATGTTGGCAAACGCTCTAGTTATGCCTCTTTTTGATTAAACTTTCAAATTCACTTCAAATACTTTTAAACAGATTAGGAAGAGTTTTACTTTCTGCAGACATAAAGACCCCAGTTGTAAATATTTTAAGTTTGTTAGGGTGGAGCAAACTCTGTGATAAATGGGACGAACAATTGCTCATAATGATTTTCAAATGTTTAAATGGTCATGCTCCATCATATTTATCGAAAAATTTTGTTTTTAATTATGATTTGCATGCACATTGTACTCGCAGTCAAAGTAAAAATACACTAATTGAATACACCTGGAATAATATGCAAGGTAAAAGAACTTTTGTATACCGATCTACTAAAATATGGAATAAACTCCCAAATCATGCTAAAACCAACTTTAAATCTATGACACTTTCTAATTTTAAGCATTCTATTTCTAATCCTCAATAATACTATCTTAATTTAGCCTAAATTTTTCTCTTACCTTGCATATCCATTTTTATTATTTAATTTTTTTATTTTCTTAAGTTTCCTTCAATGTTCCTTTTAAATCTATTTTAATTTGTAGTTAAGTTATCCACCTTTTTTGGTTACCATATGTATATATCTGCTTTTAAAATTTTGTAGTTAAGAACTGAACCACTTTGGAAACCAGTACTATATATTGAAAATGTATACTCAGTATAAAGAAAGAATAAATAAATAAATATCAAAATTACTGTCATTACTACATACAGTATCATTTAATTGGGATCAATATATTAATTGCACTACTGTAAATATTAACGTTTAAATCCAGACTACATACAATCTTGCTGATTGACAAGACTTTTACAAATGGATCAATCGGACCGGAAAGACAACAGAAGAATACAATTTTGGGCAATTTTTTTACATTTGCAAATTCCTCTTTCCCGTTTGCAATTTATACAAAATATTTGTCTTCCTCATTTACAGTATTGTAACATACTTTGGGCACCTGATTATTCATCTATCTTGATAGATTGTTTAAACTACAGAGAGGTGTAGCTAGGATTATCACTTCTCCCCGTATACGAACCTCCAATTAAAGACCAATTTTTTTGACCATGGTTTCCATGTGTCATAGACACAGCAAAAAAAAAATTTAGATTTGTTGATGATTCCTTGTATAAATTGACTTAGGAACACACCCCTTCAGGTGTTCCAACTTAACCCAACTATGGCTAACATGGCATGGGGTTAGAGGGTAGTTGAAGCATAGTGTGGGAATACTAAAACATTTAAATAAACTAGATTTGAACTCGTCACTGAGGATGAGTAAGGTGATCCGCCGCACTTTGACCCTCAGAAAGTGTGTGCGGTGCGGATTGAACAATTTTTAAATGCTGAAAGTGGCCTAAACTATACACTAATTCAGTTTTTTATAAAAGAATTTGTAGCATTTTAAAAGGTTTACTCATGCGTACATGCACATCATGACGCACATGCGCATGGTAATGTCACAAAATGTTGACTCCTGATGTAAGATATATATATATCAACTCTCATTGACAAACGCCTGTTGGTGAGGGACTTATTATCATTCATAATATTTATTTATCATATAAAAATTCAGTTTTTTAAATTCAGATGGAAATATGATGACGTCACAATGTCCGATCAGCTATAATGATCTATAAAATCATATCTACAACTCATGTGCTTTCAGAATACTTAATAAATATTGGGGGTCACCTTTCATCCTATTGGAGCTATAACTGATTAAAAATATTTATGATTTTAAGCATATAAATTTTGACGCACACGTATGTGCACGTTATTTTGACGCGCGCACACAAAAATTAAGGTACATAACATTCAACCTTGACCTGAAGTGTATGCACATTTAATATGATTCAGGAATGACGAATAGTTAAGATGATTATGGGGTCATCAATGTTTTGAGGAAAGAAAGATGAGGGGGGTCAGAAAAACAATTTATTTTGACCATGATGACGCCATCAAAATGTAAAAAATGTCTCAGCTATAACATACTCAAAGTTGGGAGACGATCGATCAAATGCGTATTTTCTAAAAAGACGTCACAGATAAAAATCAGTTTCTTTGAAATCAGATGGCAATATGATGATGTCACAATGTCCGATCAGCCATTATGATCAATAAAATCATATTTAAAACTCATGTGCTTTCAGAATATGTAATAAAAAATGGGGTCACCTTTCATCCTAGGGATAACTGATTAAAAATAGGCATACTTTTGGCCTATTTTTGCTCTATGTCGACAACCACACACACAAGGATTCGTATGTTATATGCGCACGTACGACATTGCTATTGAAAACAAAAACATGTAAAAAAAACTAAATGTCCAGCTTCCATACAGGCGCGGCGCCGAAAATTTAAAAAAATGTTGAAATGCTCATAATAGCCTGAAACTCTCATTTAGTCAAAAAGTGATTTCGAGCATTTCAAAATTTTGACGCACGCGTATAAAATTAGGGTATATTACATTTAACATTAACCTGAAGCTAATGCTCACCTAATACGATTTCGAAATGCAATTGGTTAGTCTGATATGATCGATAATGTAAAAACCCAAAATTGCTCGTACATGATGTCACGCATGACTGGTCATCTTGAAAACCTTACCGTGACTATTCCAGGCGAAGCCAGATGTTTGTTGGAGCGCGCTTGTGCATAGTTTGTGCCAATTTTGAGATCTCGTGCGAACAGAAATCGGGAGAAAGAAAGAAGAATAAAAAAAAGATGAAGATGATCCTGAAAATAACAAGAGGTGATCCACACTAGATGCGGATCACCAAAAAGATGATCCTGACAATAACAAGAGAAGTGGATCACCAAAAAAGATCTCTGATAATAACAAGAGGTGATCCGATGGTGAAGCGGATCACCAAAAAAACTTTTTAACCTAGGCAATGCAGAGGCGTCATCTCTACTGATTTTTGAATGACAGTATCGCATTCTGATGTGTTTTCTAATTCTGACAAGCTATCCTAATGCACCCTGAAATACTGTTAGCCCGGCTGCATTTATTCATGTTTGAGGCTGTTAGCTCATTGCTCCACCCCGTTAAATGGTTGACTGATTACATGTTTAGACGTGTTTGTGCCTGATAGTAGTGTGGACTACAGTATTGGCCCACTTTCATTCTGATTCATAGTAGCGTTCCAATACTTAACATAAGGTATTTAAGAATCATAATTAAAATGATCATGAAATATATTTATGTCAGTACAGTACATCAAATATCAGCAAGTACATACGACAGCAATGGGCTAAAATGATTTGCCTACATGATCTTGTGCCCAATTGTCATGAAAATAGGCCTGATGATCATTTTTGTGCCCTAACGTCTGAAATGGGGAAATACCATGACGTTGGTTTGACCAGGGAGATCGCTAAAAACTGGTCTTGATGTTTAGTTAATTCTATCAACCAGTATTGGTTTTTTAATATCTCCTTGGTTTTAATAGTTGATTTTATTAATCATGGTCTATAAAAATGCAATTTTCATCAAGTATTAGCCCTACATTTTTTTTTTCTTTCAGCCACAGGCCATATCACGACGTAGACATATGGGAATGAGTAAAAATATGTCGACAAAGCAAACATAGAGTAGGCGCCTATATGTTCCCTATTTCAGTCAACAGTCGTGACGTTCTCTCTTGGATTTGATTTACTTGTACAGTCACTGAGTGACATATTATAGACCGTCTTTTAATTTATATTTATTCTCGCAGGAAATCTGAATGAACCGTATTAAGAATTTACTCTTACAAGATGTCACCATTAGTCCTGATTATAGGAAGTATTATATGTGTGTTAAATCAATATTATTTATGTACCGGTACCCAGTGGCAGCCATCGGAGAGGAAAATTGCTTAAGGCCACCCCCCCTCCCCACACCTCGTCGGGAAGTGGGACAAAAAAATAGGTCTACGCCTGGACCAACAAATGCTGGTACAGATGTCCTTTAAAGATAAAAATCTCCCTATTCGGGTAATGGAACTCAAATCCCCATCGGATAGCTAAGCACATCCTCCCCCCACCCCCGATCGATGTGCATATTTCCTTGTTGGTACAGGTGTAGCCGTATTTTGCAGTGCTGACCAAGAAGCTCTGTAGACAATCCTGTCCGTTGATTGGCCTTTTTTTCCACACATTCCCTTTGTACGCTGACGACACAGAAAAATAGTTTTGTCGAGTATTTCATCAAAATGCTTCCCAATTTAGATTTTTCGTAAAATGTTATCTGGGCTTTAAATCAGCAAATCCATCATCCAGTATCATGGGCATATTGAAGTTTCCATAGGGCCTTGATTGATTAGGACATATTAAACCTGATTCAACATGTCCTGCCCCTTGACAGGCCAAGATTTTTTCTATAATAAGTTTTGGATAATAAAACTAAATAACCTCAGAGTGATCAATACCACTGCTCATTACCACTACATAATAATCATGGCCGGCGGAACCGGGGGGGCCCGGGGCCCCCCACTTTTTTTGCAAAAAATAATGTCTGGAGATTTTTGTGTGACGGGAAAAAAATTCTAGACCTACCTTTTCAGGACCCGTGAGCTGATTTTTTTTTTTTTTTTATGTTACAATCAGAAAATTAGAATTTTGAAAAACATAAAAGTCATTAAAACACACTTCAAATGTCGGGAAAGCTCATTCCCGCTTTCCACAAATTAAAATTTTCCCGGGGGAGAACCCCCGGATCACCTTTCTTTTTGGGATTGGGAAAATATTACCTGACCGTTTTGAAGAACTTAAATTAAAATCGCTATAAGATACGGTACTTCAGAAGTCGGGAAAGCTCATTTCCCACCATTTAGAAATTAACATTTTCCCGGGAAGAACCCGAACCTCCGTTTTCTCTTGGGTTCATTGATTCATTATAATAATTTTCAAGAGGGGAAAACCTTGACTTTTGAAGTAGTTAAAAGACACCTCAGAAGTTGGGAAAGCTCATTTCCCGCCTTCTAGGAATCAAAATTTTTCCTGTGGAGACACCCCCGGACCCCCTTCCCTTTTTGGGATTTATGGATTCATGGAAAAAAAATCGTATGCAACTACTCAATTTTTTTTATGTATGTATACACACGTCAGGCCTATGTACTGTAATAACAATAGGATAAATTTACCTGACCGTTTTCAAGAGGGGAAAACCTTGAATTTGAAAGAACTTAAAAGTAATTAAGACACCTCAGAAGTCAGGAAAACTCATTTCCCGCCTTCTAAGAATCAAAATGTTTCCGGGGGAGAGCCCCCGGACACCCCTTTCTTTTTGGGATTTATGGATTCATGGAAAAAAATCGTATGAAAACTACTCAATTTTTTTTATGTATGTATACACACATAAGGCCTATCTACTGTAATAACAATGGGATAAATTTACCTGACCGTTTTCAAGAGGGGGAAACCTTGAATTTTAAAGAACTTAAAAGTAATTAAAAGACACCTCAGAAGTCAGGAAAACTCATTTCCCGCCTTCTAAGAATCACAATTTTCCCGGGGGAGAACCCCCGGACCCCCTTTCTTTTTGGGATTTGTGGATTCATGGAAAAAATCGTATGCAACTACTCATTTTATTTTATGTATGTATACATACATAAGGCTTATCTACTCTAATATCAATGCAATAAATTTACCTGACCTTTTTCAAGAGGGGAAAACCTTGAATTTTAAAGAACTTAAAAGTAATTAAAAGACACCTCAGAAGTCGGGAAAACCCATTTCCCGCCTTCTAAGAATCAGAATTTTCCTGGGGGAGAACCCCCCTTTCTTTTTGGGATTTATGGATTCATGGAAAAAAATTGTATGCAACTACTCATTTCTTTTTTATGTATGTATATACACATAAGGCCTATCTACTGTAATAACAATGCGATAAATTTACCTGACTGTTTTCAAGAGGAGAAAACCTTGAATTTGAAAGAACTTACAAGACACCTCAGAAGTCGGGAAAACTCATTTCCCGCCTTCTAGGAATCAAAATATTCACGGGGGAGAACCCCCGGACCCCCCTTTCTTTTTGGGATTTATGGATTAATGGAAAAAAAATCGTATGCAATTAGGCCTACTCAATTTTTTTATGTATGTATACACACATAAGGCCTATCTACTGATAACAGGGATAAATTTACCTGACTGTTTTCAAGAGGGGAAAACCTTGAATTTTGAAGAACTTAAAAGTAATTAAAAGACACCTCGGAAGTCGGGAAAACTCATTTCCCGCCTTCTAGATATAAAAATTTTCCCGGGGGAGGACCCACGGACCTCCCTATTCTTTGGAAACCTTGAATTTTGAAGAACAAAGTCATTAGAAACCTAGCTTAAAAGTCGAGAAAGGTCATTTCCCGCCATCTAGAAATCAAAAATTTCCCGGGGGAGGACCCCCGGATCCCCTTTCCTTTTTGGGAAAAATGTTGACCCCCATCCCCTAGGTTTTTCCAGATCTGCATGATTCATATTCCCATTCATCTTATAAGTGGGCCCCCCCCCACTTTGAAAAACGTTCCGCCAGCCCTGATAACAACTAAGACTGTAAATTCAGCTATTTCTAGTAGAAAATGTAACTCACTTTTGCATTGTTAATTCTCTGCAACAAAGTTACTGAAATTCTCAAATATGAATGTTAGGGTTAGAGAAGTTAAATATGATTAAACCGGTAGAGGGTGCACTTGTTTATTTCAAACTCTTGCATAGTCCATCAAACCAGGAAGACAGGAACGCACATTTGTACTTCAGTAAGCGGTTAAATCTACTAAATTTCATCGAGACTTTATGATAGTTTAAATATTTAATACATAAATCTAGTTTAGAATGCTATTTTATGTTATTACAGTTACCTGGACATTATATTATAACTTAGGCCTGCATTCGTGTCTAAGCGACATGGGATTCATGGGCTGTACCGTGCATAGTTTGTGTGTAGAGGTTGGCTTGCCTCGACTCGAAGTTGGACAGTTGCCATGATGCAGTGGCGTATCTAGGGAGGGCGCAGACAGGCGCATGCCCCCCCCCCCACCTCGGTCAAGTAGTTAAAAATCACCATATTTTGCGAATTAGCGCCCATCAACTGATCATCAAGCCCCCCCACTTCACCTTCATGCGGGCAGTACAATGAATATCTTTGATGTATTCAAAAGATTCAAAAGAAAAAAAAAGCAAGTTGGGTGATGTTCCCCTATAATTAGAAGGCCAAATTTACAACTGTAGTGTGTTAATTTTTAACGATTTCTCACCTGGAAGATTATCTTTCATTTCTGGCACTTCTTTTGCAAGTAGTTTATCCCGTACAGAAGCTCGTTGAGTTTTGCTACTACCTGAAACTGACACACCCTTCTTTTTAGCTGCTTCTTCTCGCAGCTTTTTAGATAGAGTTATCATTTTATTGCACTGCTGGTAATGTTGCTGGAAAGGAATCGAAGTGACAGAAATAAATACCTTAATAATGACAATATATGCATAAGGTACTCTATCAGGATCCATTTGGCATAGAAGATTTAAGATCATATGCATTATAGCTACAGATTATCTGCTACAAATTTCTTCTTACAGTAGTTTCAGACATATGCCCAAATTCTTTTAAAAAACTATCGAACTGAAACTTCAACTAGTCTTAGTTGCAACTCCAACTTCAATTTGTATTTATAAACAATGTAGTCAAAGTTCTAAGACTTAATCAAGTCCTACTGTAGTTGCAGTTCAGCTGGAGATGGCTGTAAGAAACAAATATCAAGCTAAGCTATGATAAGCAATCATTTATTTAGCAAAAAAAACTTTGTCCAAGCATAGACAATATATCAAGGATGTTCCTCCTAAAATTTACTGACAATTCAGATTGAATTTAAAGGGATAAAGGGATTAAGGGAACCCCCCCCCCCCACCAACACCCACTAGATATTTCAAAAGGGATCAACTGACAAAAGCTAGAGAATAAATTATATATTGTTAGTTTCAAAAGTGCTGCTGTTATTTACTTTATACTTTCTAAGTTACAAGAAAGAAATTATTAAATGGCGATTCGGGTGTGAATTTCAGGGTCATTTGATTTTTTAAACGTTCCAGACCTAAATATATCACAAAACTTATCAATAGATTAAAACGAAACTTTCCAAGATAGTTTGTCACATTCTAAATCATAAAATGATTAAATTTTGGTGATGATCCGGAGTAGGGTGTGGATATGAAGACCACTCAAAGGAAAATTTTCCAGACAAGATATACCAAAAACTGATATGAATGAAACTTTCTGGAAAGTTTAACCAAGTTACAATTAGGAAGAAGTTATTAAATTTTGGTGACGATCCAGATTTTGGAACAATTTAAAAGTTTATCTGTAAAATATAAAAGAATATTAACATTGCTGATGATACAATACATTATTATATTACAGTAGAACCTTGATTTTACGTATGGTACGGGACCGGAGGGCGTACTTAAATCGGGGGATTTGTAAAATATAGGTTAGGTTAAATGTGTGGTAACCTTTGACCCTCAATATACGTATGTATGAACGACCGATGTTACCTAGCCAGGCTAGACCTAGCCTCTAGGCCTACAAATAAAACCATGTGTTTAGTGTTTTTATTCATCACTTTACGATGTCATAATAAAGTGTTCAAATAAAACCATGTGTCTAGTGTATTAATTCATCACTTTATATCTTTATAACTAAAGAACATGAAAATATTGTAAGATTACCTAGTATAAGACAAAGGTATAACTTGGGAATTCCCCTTCATGCCTATTCTAAACAACAGAGCTGTGGTGTTGTCTGGGCCTGTTGAGACAAACTAAACCCATGTGCGCTGCACTGGGCGAGCCAACCAATTAGTGTTCATGTACGTGAAACAGAAACCATGTGCACTGCACTGGGCGAGCCAACCAATTAGCGTTCGAGTACGAAACTATGTCTACTCAGCTTCGTGTAGAAAATTCAACCAGACAAGTTTTTCCATGGTTTGCCACACGAAGCTAAGGAGGAAAGCAATTATTTTGAGCACCATCGGTAGTTGTTCATCTCACTCGGTTCACATGGTTTTAAATTATAACAACCCGGTATTAGACTCAATCAACGTTGCTGTTTAATGAAAATACGTTGCATTATGGTTTGTTTATTGTTATAGTTTATTGTTATAGTCTTTTTACTTATGGTTGCTCTGAAAAGGGCCATTTATTTTGAATATTTTCGGGGTTTTTGATGACGTCATCATCGATACGAGGCGTACGTAAAACCGAGGGTTCGTATAACTGCAGTACGTAAAAACGAGGTTCTACTGTATAACTTAAATGTTGATCTTGAAAGCATTAGAAAGTGGCTTCTTAACAATAAACTTACATTAAATGTAAAAAAAAAAAACTGAGTATGTTTATTGGTACAAAGAAGAAACTTTCTAAACTATCAAACAATAATGTTATTTTGTATATAGAAAATAATTGTTTAAAAGGAGTTAGTTATTGCAAACACCTCGGTGTTTATATCGATGAAAATTCATCATGGAATAAAGCAAACTGATAATGTAAAAACTAAAGTTCTGCTAGGTTTGTACTATTTGAAAAAGACCTCTACATTTCTATCAAATGATCAACAATCTCTTATGTACAAAACCATTATTGTTCACTTTGAGGCTTCCGTGTAAAAAAAAAAAAAAAAGTTTTAATAATAATAATACCTTACAATGTTAGAAATACCTTTAGTACTACCTAAATACTTGTCTTTTTCCTCTATTACTGTAGTGTTAGATATATACATATATATCGTCTCCATATTTTTCTATCTTACTTTGAACACACGTGCTTACCTATGTTATAA
>NW_022756612.1:913233-914744 GCF_011630105.1 Anneissia japonica
TTTAACTAGCCAAGTGGACCAGTAAATTAATATTTTTATTGGTCCTCAATCCCTTTCACTAGCCACTATCTTGCCAACTTCAAATTGAATTACTGTACCAATAAAATGAATGCTTTTATATTGTTTTTACGTGCATTTTCGGTCTGACATTTTTTTCTAAACTGTAAACACAAAACATTCTTCGCAGTCACGATGCGACTACTTGTAAATATCAGGTCGCGCCTCCTAAACTCTGCCCGCTAATTGGTTAATTATTTTTCGTGGGGTCATGTGGCTGGGCAAAAATCCCATGTCCTTGGCTGTCATGACGTCATTTTTATTAATAGATAATCTCCGTGACAACGCAATTGGGACTATGCTCTGTACGAACGGTTCATCCACATATTTCGTCCGGAAATCGTTGCATTGTTTATTAACTTTTTGTCCCACGTTGCATTGTGGGATGGATACATGACATGGATGTTTTAACTTCACGGTGCTCACAGACGGAAATCAACTTCTCCTTGTCGCTGTAACATGCAGAGAAGGTGATTTCCCTCTGTACGTCTAGCCATGGATTCCTCCATGGCCTAGCTACTGCGTGATGTTCATCTGTTCGCCTTGAATTACTGAGCCCAAGGCTGTTCGTAGCTGACATTAACATGACAATAAACAGAAAATAGCGATCTTGTTGACATTATCTGTGTGAAATATTTTGTAAAGATATCGTTAAGAGGTGAATGAGTTAAACTTTAGGCATTTCGTCAGACTTTCATTAAAATTTTAACTGGTCATGCAGACTTTTTATTGGGATAATTAACAGGTCCGCCATGCATTTTACTAGCCATTGGCCAGCGGACCAGCGTTATTTCGAAACCCTGATATATATATTGAAGAGTGGGTTTGCATGTATGTTCCAAGTGAAATAAAATGTAAAAACAATGAAAAAACGGTGTACAATCATTGAAAGTTGACTTGCGGAACACAAATTTATTAAACTATAACAAAATCAAACGGATATTTTGATAGCTCCTGCTATCTTTATCAACATTAAAGTGATAAAGATAGTTTTATAAAACAAAAATAATGATGCAAAAAAAAAATGCTGAGTTTGACAGTTATTTTTTTCAGGAAACAAATATTTAGTCTTGTCCTCAAGGCTTCATCAGTGACTGATTACAAGTAGGCACATACCAGATCAAATAATAAAATAAACAGTTGGCATTAAATATTAAAAATGTGTTGAGATATATAATAATGGAGACACAGGGATAATGATATGTGTTGGGAGCAAGGTAATGAGTCTAAAAAGTGTGGAAAACAATGTACTGTGATATCGAGTAGGGTAAGCTACCCATGATAGTGATACTGATAAATATAATGGAATTAAAATCATTGGGTAAAATATAAGCCTAATATGTAATATAATTATAATTTATTAATGACATGAACAATAGCCCCTCATATATACATATACACACATATATATAAACATACATATATATATACAGTATGTATATATACATATATAC
>NW_022756612.1:916076-920230 GCF_011630105.1 Anneissia japonica
CCAGAGCTTTCGGACAACACTAGTCCTTCCTCAGTGGCGAGTGAGTGAGGGTAGAAAAAGCTAGATGGTATAAAGTGAGAATTTCATGCAAGCATGATTGGAAACAATAGGCTGGGTGAGGGTGAGACGTATGTTCCGGTCCTATCATATGTAGTGAGACTGATCACAAGTAACAGAAAACAAGGGTTGACGTATTTCAGAAACATAATAATATATTTATTTGAACACAAATATTTCGGTCGTCCCTGCAACCTTCTTCAGTGTGAACTGAACATACAACAAACTTTGCATAGAGTATATTGGCACATCAAGGAAGTAATTAGGCATAAATATTAGCATGACAAAATAAGGTGATTAATGGAATAACTAATTGTTTATGTGTGGTCAGATAGCAGATATAAATTGTTTGCCTAACAAATATAAGTTCATTGGTCATTTGATATATTGGATTTAAACAAAATAGTTGATGAAAATATATAATGGTAATATATACTATAATATATATTATAATATATATATATATAGTTAGGCCTCCCTTAATAATAATATAGGCCCTACGGGGCCTAGGACATATATAAATATATAAACATTAATTATATGATTTAGGCCTTAGGCTAGCTAGGCCTATTCTAATAATTAATAGTCCTATGCCTAGGCTAGGCCCTAGAAACAAGAAATATTTCCTATAAAAAACACCGCAAATTCTGTAGCTTATTTATTTGTGTATAAATTTTGTTATTGTATTTAAGTTAGCTGTTTCAATAAATAAATCTGTAACTGTATTTTCCTATAGATCAATAAATATAGCCGTATGCTTATTTATTGTTAAGGATAAGTATATAAATTAATTAAGATTATTTTAAAAATAAAATTTATGTTAAAATAATAAAACGAATATGGAATTATCAAAGGGTGGTTCATCTAATACACTATTCAGACTAGACTTTGCATTGCGACCGGTTTCGATGTAATCGGTGGTAAACAGTTGTAATCCAAATTGTTCGCAACCATTCGCAAACTTCGACAGCATTCAGACACCTTTTTATTTTGATACTTTACATCACTATAGCTTCCCCACCCCTCCCTGTCAGGGAGAAAAACCATAATTTGTTGGGGAGGAAAAAAAATCATATGTATTTTGTACATATTAGTATTTAAATAAGCCTTTGAATCCCATAAATTCCCCTCCCCCCCCCCACCTCAGACCACTTTCGGAAGATTTTTAAGCGACGCTTGATCACGCCAACTTTGCTCCGTCAAGGAAATCTTCCCCCATTGGACAAATGTTTCGGGATGTCCACGCCAAATCCATCTTTTTCTCTTGCTGTGTGCACCATTTCACTCTTTCCCAATAAATATCGATTTCATCTCTTAATATTTTACGTTGTTTTCCCATCCATGGGGTCTGTTACTGTTTGTATTTGCTTGTACTACTTCTGACTATAGTACAAAATACTACAAGTTCAACAACCAAAATGAAAACCACTGAGCCAAATAAAATAGAATAAAATTTTAAAAAGCCCTAGGCCTACCTATACTATTCCTAGTCTAGGTCCTATTTTATTGGTTAGTTTAAGCAGCACTACTACTAAAACTACTACTAATTCCTACCCTCTCAACTGCTACTACCTACTAGTACCAGGTCTAGGCCTAGTAAACTACTCTCTAGGCCTATCTACACTGTAAAGTAACGCCTGCGCGGAGAATATTATCCTTCGCGCAAAAATTAGACCTACCTAGGGCCCCAGACCAAGGCCTAAGAAATCCGTCCACGCATAAATTCGGGAAATAAAGCCGGATTTCAGTGAAGATTTTGTCGAAAATTAGGCTTTGACCTAATCTTTATATATGACCAATGTATTATGCATTAATAACGATTATGCGCACCTGTTTTCCTAACGATTTTCCACGCAAATTTAAGCTACTTTTTTGAGGTTTCACTCAAATTAAAAAACTTCACAGTATGGTGGTGTAGGCTAAAACCTGACTGAACGAAATAAATCCGTTCATAAATAATGCGCATGTTCGTAATGCAGATACAATGGGAAATTTTGAGTGGCCCTGGCAGTATAATTTTCCTCCATTTTTCACGTAAGCATACATGATTGCTAACTAATCTATACTAGATCATAGAGTAAATTGTTTTCATATTATTACAAACGAAAATTTCACACTAACCTACCGCCACTTACCACAAAAATACATACCGATTTGTCAGGCTTCTCTGAGCTTTTGACATAGTCCTAGGCCTACCTTTAGGCCTCCCTCCCTACCTACCTAGTAGCTGGCCTGCGAAGTAGTAGTAGGCCTAGGCTATTGTCACGATTCCGTGTGAATAAATAATTTATATTGAATCGCACGGCACCTTCCGAACAAAAATCATTTATTTTACCTCTATACAAAAATAAAGACCCAACTCATTTTTTGTGATTGTCAGAAACGCCTAGCTACCTAAATAAATTAAAGGCCCCAGCCCTAGGCTGCTGTTGGCTAGCTTTTCTGAGAGTTGGTGCCATTTTTTAAGGATACCTAACCTAAATACATGTCAAACCGTACCCAAATTTTAGTCAACCGTACCCACAATTTTGGTCAACCTGTACACATCTTTGGTCAAACCGTACACAGCATACACTAACCCGTACCCAAGTTTGATGAATGATATTTTTACTATATAAAACATTTTGCAAACTGTATTGTATATTAGAGTAATCATATTCAACTATATTATGAACGCCAAGCTTACGGGTTAGAATACATAATTACTTTTACCGAGCATATTCATGATCGCCTAGGCCAGACACGTTGGTCGCGATTAACAGCATATGGAACGCCGAATGTACATATTAAGAGGTTATTCGCATGGGCCGGTACCGTTTTATATTTACTTATTTTTTTTTTTTTTTGCGTGTTTTAGACTTAGTATTGATTTTATTTATTTTGGTTTTTAACGATGCTTGACTATACATTTTTTTTTCAGCATGATTATTACTGTTTTATTAACGATTGCTATTGTTTCATATTGTATCAGAGAAATTTTAACTCCAAAAAAATTGAATATAATTTTAGCGTGTTTTCAAAATTTAGTTATGTAGTGTTCAATATTGAAAAATAATGTTCTTTTTCTTCTTGCAGTTCCCTGAAATGAAATGTCAAGTGTACAATACATAGTTATATTTATGTGTTCTGTTGCGGTATTGATGTAATTTATTGAATCAAATATACTTTTATATCTGAATTGTAAAATTATACAAATAAACAAATAAAGTTACTGTTACACACACGTGCGCCTGCACTGCAAGAGTCTGGTTTTTCTTTTTATAGGATTTCAAAGCAGCGGAGGGTGTAATAAAAATAAAGAAAAACATTTTTTTTGTGGGGGGGGGGAATTTTCACTTTTTCATAGTGGCGGGTGCGCTAATTGACCAAAAATTAAATTTTATTTTTATTTGAAATCACTAAATAAGGTATAAAAAATGTCTCTCCTTAGTGTGTAACAATTTTTTTTAGTAGTGTTTTATAAATTATTTATTTTGGGAAAACGCCGTTTTTCTTGTTTTTTACACAAATTATTTATTATTATTAATTATTTATTTATTATTAATTGTATCATTATCAATTGGTGCTGTTTTTCTTTTTACAAAAAACAATGCAAATGTTACAAATTTGATTGGTTTCAGGCAAATTTCTTCTTCGTTTTTGTGTTTCCATTTACGATTTTTTGATAATGTTTATAAAATTAAATGGAGATTTATAAAATAAGCATTGATTGTTAGTTTGTCATACGTTTGTTTTCTTGTTTGTGTCATGCATTTCATTTACCGTAAATGTTCTGATTATATTTATAATAAAAGTCAATTTAATGCTAACATATTAACTTCAGGTATCAGAATATATTTATTTTTAAAAGTAATACAATTGGGAAAAAGTCGTCCGGCCAAAGCATGTGCGGCCGGTGTGGTTCCGATGGCCCTGCGTCAGTGGTGGGGATATTTGCCATTGGGGTTTATACTGTTTGTCTGATTTAGTTTGTATTGTAAAATACATATATCTCCGCCCATGATTAACGTGTGTACTCATTTTTACCGCTGCAAAGGATGTTAATTTTATTTTCTAGTTTCTTAAAAATAATGACATTTCTTTGTAGTAATTTGGGG
>NW_022756612.1:920561-929064 GCF_011630105.1 Anneissia japonica
TCCTAAACAAATTCAAAATGCTTTTACATTTTCAGAATTCAAAATATTTTGTACCGGACAAAATTGCACCGCTGGGAGACTATCCTTTTACTACGTAGCGTAAAAGGAGTAATTCTAGTTATTATTCATATTATCATTATTAAAACAGTATTTTTATATTTAATTTATTTCTGCCCTGTCATGAAAAACCCACTCAACTTACACATTTTTCAAAATGTACTTTTTAGCTATTTGCTCTTTTGGGGACATGTGTATTCAGAATTTTGAAATTATGACTGAAAATATGAAATTCAAAATTAAAATATCACTCAACTGCAAGTCACAACTTTTCAATCGTACATAAGTGAAGCTGACGATAAACAATACGTACAGTGGCCCAAGCCTATGTCGTAATTACGACATAAATATGTCGAAATTACGACATACGTATGTCGTAATTACGACTTATTATGTCGAAATTTCGACATACTTAAGTCGTAATTACAACTTATTATGTCGAAATTTCGACATACGTATGTCGAAATTACGACATACGTATGTCAAAATTTTGACTTATTATGTCATAATTTCGACATAATAAATCGAAATTATGACATACATATGTCGAAATTTCGACATATTATATCGAAATTTTGACATAATAAGTCGTAATTACGACATACGTATGTCGAGATTTCGACATAATAAGTCGTAATTACGACTTACGTATGTCGAAATTTCGACATAATAAGTCGTAATTACAACATACGTATGTCAAATTTCGACATAATAAGTTGTAATTACGACATAAAAATATATATTTCAGTGGCCCTAATAGGCTTTCGTAGTTTATAGTTTACAGATGCCAGAAAAGAAGTGTAAATTGATGTAATTAATGATATTGATGTAGGCCTCTAAGTGTAAATAAATGAATAATGTATAATATTAGACTAGGCCTACTTGCCCCCATCATGACAAAAGGGAGCAACTGATGTTGCATTGCTTTGAGTTAATGAATATGGAGCATGTTGATTTTGTCCCCTGCTTCCTTTTTTGGCGGTTTTTACTGTATTTTTAGTCTCTTATTTCCTTTTTGTGTTCCTAATTACTTGTTAATTAGTGGGATTTGAACATACTCAATATCAATATGTTCCAAATTATTAGTTCTTTGATAGTCACTAAAAATAACTCATTTTTGAAAAATTGTCAATTACTTCCTTTTGTCATGGTGGGGCAGTACTGTACAGAATAGTAGATTCCAATATTTATGTAATTTCATGGTATTAATTTACATTGTGTAAATAAAAATGAAAGCAAGAGCTAGCAATTTAACTGTTTTCTGATCATTGAATGTCAAGTATTTGATATTATGAGTAGTTGCGTATTGGCTGCAACGTGACGCGCATTGTATTTGCAGGCGGCCAAAGGTTCCTGTCAAAATCTCCTGCGAATGGAGTTCTTCAACTTGGGACCCCTGGATACTGTATGTGATAATTGATGATTAATCTCAATAAACAGTAACACGTAATAATAGACTGGCCAATTCTAAAGAATAGTAAAATATTAAATTACAAAATTGATTGTATAAATAATATATGTGAATTGTTGTTTATTATTATAGACTTCAGCCTAACCTTGAAACAAGGAAGAAGCAAGTAGATGGTTGGTGTGACTTGGTTTTATTATTTGCACAACATCATAAACTCTATCAACTAGATGTGAAAGAGTCTTCATCCAATCCTCCGTTTTCAAATCCGCAAATAAATAGTATCCTTTGCTTAATTATTAAATAAAAACCATATCACATAAGGCTCAAGTATATCCCAACTTATTGGATATAATACATGAAACACAACGCCTTTCCCACAGAATAAGGAACCTTTTCATGCCATCTTTTTTGGCCATTGACACGATATTTTCCCCAGGGCTCTCAATTGGCTCAATGATGCCCCGAACCATAAGGTCAAGTATCTGCCCCTAATCCCGTCCCGGTAATGTACAGGGTTCCTACAGTGTCCCTATTTTATTTGCAAGGCATTTCCCGTATTGATGATGTTGCACAAGATCACTGTGCCCCAGGACATGTTCCCCCTAGAGCCCTGTTTCTCAAACTTTTTAAGGTGGCGACCTACTTTCAGACTCCTTATTCTTTGGCGACCCAAGGCATATATTTTCATCACAATGCCATTTTCATGTTATGTGTTGATTTACTTATGCCTATTTTACTTGCCACAAGTTCATCATAATGCTATTCTTTGACTTTGATTTTTATTTTAAATCTATGCTATTATAATATAGTACATGTAGTATAGTATGGGGGTGGGGCTGATGGGGAGTGTGGAGGTGAATTGGAGGGGCTCGCTGCTTAGGTGAGGAGAACTAGCTCCCAAAATATGGTGATTTGAGGTGATTTTTAACAGCTTGAGCATGATTATTTTGGGAGAGGGGGAAATTGGGGGAGGGGGATGAGTATTGGAAGGGTCCCCCTTCTGTGCATACCCCTAGATACGCCACTGCCCAAAATCTTAAAAATGGATATATTGTATTCTTTTTCTTTTGAAGTGTCAGTAATAGGGAAGCCTTTTGACGCAGACATCGTTGATATACTCAGCGCACAAAAGAAAAATACACAAAGTGTGTAGGTCTGTATTTCACGTTCACTTACATTAAATTATAGTAAATTTAGTATTGACAGGTCCAATATAGGCCTAATCCGTTTGTGTCCTGAAAGAAATATAAATAAAAGTTAACTTTAGACTTACAGTACTATATCTGTTTGTAAAACAGAATATATGGCTTTTTCTCTTTGTGATGTTGAAATTTAAGAAGTCTAGTGTAAAATAACAGAAAGAAAACAAAAATACTGTAGAATCTTACAGAAAATTATGAAGGTAAAATAATAGCAACTCGATGTCAGGGAAACTCAAACTATGACTAATGATATTCATATTATGTAAAATGATGTCATAATTTGATACGCTCATCGTTGATATGGTCTTTGCTTGGACAATATTTAAGGAAGATTCAAGTACGGAAAGTGATCAAAGTGCCGGTCAGAAAAACTCCGCAAAAAAAAAAGGAAATTGGGATTAAAGAAGAAAAATTTATAAAATTTTAAAAAAACATATTTCTAAAAAAAAAATAAAGTTAAAATAAGCTGGGAAAATAACTTGACGTTAGAAAGACTTGAACTATATGAGGATCTGCCCCTCGATCCCGCTGGGGCTGCCTACCAATTGACCCCAACGGACCCCAGAACAATGGGCCTGAGCAGCAAAGCTGCCCCAGAGGCCATGTCCGCTCTTGGCGACCCATATCTTTGGCATTTTTTTGACTACACATGGAATGAATAAATGAATGAATAGGAGACAACTTAGTATTAGTTTTTTGGGCCTAGTTTCTCAAAAACACATTTGGGCAGTTTGGTACATTGTGTCCCTGAATCTAAATAACAATCCCATTTTGTACCTTTTTATTCAAATATTTTATTTCTTTTCTGTTAGAAACTTTTATATTTGTTTTTATATTTGCTTTATATGTAAATATGTTCGGAGTTTAGATGTTTAGTGTTTAGAGAGAGCCACTTGATAGTGGCAATCGTTATGTAATGAACATCTTGTTTGTATGATTTGTCTTATATTGCTTATACCTGTATATTGAATAAATTTAAAAATAAAAAAATCAGGGGGCCCCTAAATGTTACAAAATTTAAAAAAATTGGGGATAAAAAAAAATTTCATGCAAATTTTAAAACTAGATCACCGTTCTGCAATCTATGTTTGGGTCGTGGAAAAATGTTGATGGTTTGCATTCCTCTTCAGATCATGGAAATTTTACTTATTACAAATGAAGACAAAGGAAATCAAAATTACAGTAAAGAAACGTGCAAGTGTGGTATTTGCATCACTGTACTTTTGTAATGTGTGCGTTATCAATAGTTTTATTTTCAATAATATACTATTAAACCATTTGTACTTCAGGTTTGACAACTTGAAAGTTTTATTTTTTTTATTTCATTGTGGCTTACAGGGGGAAGTTATAATGACATTTTCTCCTGCAATTAAATGTGTATATTTAACAATAACTCTTACATTTATGGCAGCAAATTTAAGAATTTTTATAGTGTAAAACATCCATAAATAAATCTTTGATAACTCATGTAGTTCTGTTACATGAGTAATTCAAATAATAATTTCATTTTTATGGCATTTAAATTTATTTTGTGGTTAATTTGAAAAATCTTTTATGAATGAAGTGAATCATGTTGACGTAGGTTTTTCTGATCTCCTCTGTTTTTGTTTAAAACGAATGACATGATTTATTTACTTAACTAAAAAAATAATACGATTTTCAATCATTTTACTATGAAATTGGCCTGTTGTGTATATTATTTTCAATAATATACTATTAAACCATTTGTACTTCAGGTTTGACAACTTGAAAGTTTTATTTTTTTTTATTTCACTGTGTTTGGCTTACAGGGGGAAGTTATAATGACATTTTCTCCTGCAATTAAATGTGTATATTTAACAATAACTCTTATATTTATGGCAGCAAATTTAAGAATTTTTATAGTGTAAAACATCCATAAATAAATCTTTGATAACTCATGTAGTTCTGTTACATGAGTAATTCAAATAATAATTTCATTTTTATGGCATTTAAATTTATTTTGTGGTTAATTTGAAAAATCTTTTATGAATGAAGTGAATCATGTTGACGTAGGTTTTTCTGATCTCCTCTGTTTTTGTTTAAAACGAATGACATGATTTATTTACTTAACTAAAAAAATAATACGATTTTCAATCATTTTACTATGAAATTGGCCTGTTGTGTCTGATGGGTTGTGTCTGAGTGCTTGACATTTTATTTGTACTGTGGGAATAAAGGTTGGCGGATCTAGGATCTAGAAGTGCCATAGACATACATATGCTGCTGCTTGTGCTGATGTTGATGCTGTGTCTGTTGTTGCTGCTTCTTCTGTTGCTGCTGCTGTTGTTATTGTTTTTAACATTATTACCAATAACTATTTACTGTGAGGTCGAACATGGATTTATGGAAAAAAAATGTTAAATTATAACTACATATTACTGTGATTTAGCTTATTATATTATTATTTTCCTGATGAGTGTTTTTAGGGAAATTGCCTTTAGAGGGAGTCTACACTGTTCTAGAAGAGCTAAGGACAAGAGGTATGTTTATTTCTTTGTACTTGCAAATATGCCTACTGTGTACAGCTGTGCATGCCAACCTTATTGAGTGATCTCAAATTGCAGGTGAATGATTTGGTTGTGGTTTGTCTTTGTTCAATTACATTCATTTGTTGCCATTTGAGCAAATGTTTTTTCAGGATATGATGAATTATATATTTATATATTATAATATTTTAAAAGTGTAATTTCAATTCAATCTTCTAAGGAAATATAGAATGGACAGATAAAGGCAAGTCGAGATGTTTGGTGATGTGGAGAACACCAGCAGAATGGGGTAACCTTATGTATACATGGGTAAGTATCTTTGCAGAAAATCATTGATTAGATTGATATTAATAAATTTTAAAAAACTGAAATGACTGAAATCGAGGTTCAATTCAATTTCTGTATTACCTATGTATGTATTTATCTCACATTTTTAATAGGAACGGGGGTTCCCATGCATCCCAAGGATATATTTTTTTAACTAACTTTTTTGTAATCCTCAAAGTATCTCATGAATGAATTTTGATGTTCCCATCGAAAAAAATTGTCTCATGGGGTCGTTTGGTGGCCTTTGTGGTGGCCATCTTTAATTTTTAATGAAAATCAATTATTTGCATAATTTATTAACTGAAAATCATATAAAATCAAATTAACCTCTAAATGTATATAGTAAGCAGTGTTTATGTTCTTAATACAAAACATTGACCTCGCATTTACATTTGGTGGCCATATTGGAAAATTAAAATTCAAACGAAGAAATCTTAATTTTACCAGTTTTACAATTTCGTGTACAGGGCCAAAACACTGAGCAGCCTTTGTAGTGACATAAAAGAACAAACAATCCAACAAATTTTAAATGTTAAAAATTATACGTATTTTGTACATATTAGTAGACTCTAAAATTTATTAAATAAGCCTTTGAAACCCCTAAATTGTCAAAATTTCAGGGCCTTCGTCCCCTAGGCCACTAATGAGGCATTTAAAGCAATGTTTGACCATGCTCACCTTGTTCTCGTCGAGGAAATTTTCCCCCTCGTCAGGGATATTGGGCCCACCGTCGGGGACCTCAGACTCTCCATTGGGCAAATCCTAGCGCCACCCCTGGACATTTGCCCCTTGTCGCATGATCTGCGCCCATGGGTACGTTAGAGTCCACTACCTCAACCCCAACATGGTTAGGGCTGAGGTGCGAACATTTTCAGAATATGGACCTCTGGGTGCCAGAAAATAGCACTTTCAAGCACCTTAAAAATCTTGCCAATAATTCATCCACCCCAGGAATTCATAGTTTATTACAGGTTATTAAAAAAAAAAGTATCTGTTTTTTGATAGGCTTTGAAAAATGGGCTCTTGAATACAGTGTGTACGCTTTTTGAAATTACACAAGGCGATGATTCCAAATCTGAAGGCAAGTATTTTATTATCATTTGTATTTGAAATTTTGTAATTATCATTATTTTAACATTGAAGAAAATTGAAGATAAGTACTGATCAAGATAGGCAATTACGTTATTGCAATTGCTTTTATTTGTTGATCCTAATATGTTTCTACATTTCATCGACAAAACCAGTCGTTAGGCTATTATTCGTTGGAGTGCATCCCATTGACGCCAATTTATTGTTATCGGGTTGAGGATAATCCACAAAGAATTGATTGTTGTTTTATTTCGAATAAATTGGATAAGTACTGGTACTGATCGTAAACAAATATTTAGTTTTCACTATTTGCAGTTGGAAGTATAAATCAGAAAGATGGTCATATTTATTTTGACAATGGTTCTTTCATTCGCAATCTTCAGCGTCCGTGGTGTTGAAACTGATTTAAAACGAACACAATTGTAAGATTGTAATAGATACAAATAGATATAGCGCTACAAGAAACTAAATGTACAAAACCAGAAGAAACCAACCTCCCAAATGGTTACAAAGTACTCATTGTTGAACAGAAAAATCACGACATAGAGCGCTTGGCTTCGTCAGTGACAATGTCGCATACTTGGATATTGAAACAAGAAGGAAAAACGGTGAAAAAATACAAACAAGAATAATTAACTTTTATGGCCCTACAAGTCCAAATAGAAATTTGAATCCTGAACTGTCGGCGAATTCTACTATGAGAAAATATGTAAGTCCGCAGAAATTCCAAATCGTTATGATTTTTTTATATTGGGGATTTCAGCGCTAAAATCGGGCATAATTGCAAATTTGAAATATCATTTATAGATGGCAACTTTGAGCCATATTCACATAGCAGAACTAATGATAATGGTCATGACCTTCTTAACTTTATTGTTTCCAAATCATTATTCATAAAGCTTTTTAACATAAAATGTGTCGTATAACCACATATACTATGTGGCACAAAGATTGGTCTCAAGGAGCAAACTCTTAATGCTACTTAACTGCTTACTTACTTACCCATCAACGAGGGTTGGACACATTCATACCAGCTTGATGGCCTTTCTCCATTTAGAGCAGTCCTGTGCTAGAGCAGTATCAATATTGAGTTTTTTAATGTCATCCTGGGTGCTGTCATACCGCCTTTTCTTGGGTTGGCCCCTTGCTTTCCGCCCTACGATTTCGTAGCTTAATTTTCTGCTTAGGCCAGTTGTTGTTTATCCATTCGCTGGTGATGTCCAAACCACTGTAATCGATTGTTTTTCATAACATACTCTTTTTTCCCCCTGCAATAGCCCTCTTTATATCTCGTTGAAGTTCTTTCTTATAGATAATATCCCCTTGCTTCATTGCTGTGTATTTCTTTGCCAGAAGTAAACTTCAGGGGGGAACGATAGTATCTTCAAAAAAACGAATATAAGCTGAAACTTCCTTAGTCACCTTGTCCAGTGAACCACAACTCTTAAACAGATCCCAATTCGTTGTTTCAAAGCATTCTTAAAGGTTGTGCACTGCTCGTTAAGCGGGGCAGCCTTTACATAACATCGGTTGATTTCATATGCAAAACTCACTATACACAGTAAAAAATTCATCAATCCAACTCTTGAAAGAAAACAACTGTAACGAGGGTGTCGCTGCCATGATGAACTGCACCACAAAAGTGCCTTTAAAAAAAGGAAGGCGTTGCTCAGTTATAGTGTGGAGTCATAGTATGTTACTTTCAGTAGTGTATAGAAAGAAATGGAGTTACAGCAAAATGGGTGTTGACATAAAACTATCTTAAATCTACTAAACAAAGCTGACTGTTCAGAATGTGATGTTTGTCTTGTCTTGTGAAATATTAGAACTAAGCTGGTTGTTAAAATTTGAATTTAAGAGTAGCGTAGGGTCCTTTGAAGGAGACGCTTTATCGGATAAACTACTTACAC
>NW_022756612.1:929225-933271 GCF_011630105.1 Anneissia japonica
TAATAATAATAATAATAATAATAATAATAATTCAATGAGACTAATTAAAAATAATTTGCATTCTGACAAATGCTCATTTAGGTAACCTCATGATGGTTGGAATACATCGTGATAGGTGAAGCAACCTCGACCATGACAGCGTTGTTGACAGATTTCATGCAAAATTTGCAAAATATAGAATTTCACTTTCAAGAATGAGGATTTGAAAATAAATTAGATGTTAACATTGCATATGGTACTCTTTGTTTCTTGCTTTATTCAAAATGTTTTGGTTTTGGAAGCTGATTTCAACATTAGAAAGCATAGCCTACAGAAGTCATATTATAGTAACTCGATGCCTATCAAATAAGTAATAAAAATTTGCCATAATTCATCAAATATCCAGGGCTTCCTTCGCCCCTTGGGGCACTAGGAAGATATATTCTTTTCGTAAACAGTAATATAAACCATAGGCCCAGTGTATACAATGGCTCGTGTGCACTATAAAGAACCCTGTACATCCTTCGAGACGAGTAGGGGGATACCCCGGTGTACTGGAACAGACAGCCCCTGTGGTGGACGACGAGAGTTGCTGGTACCGGGTTACCGGGTAGCACAGACTCGAAGGGACATGAAGGGACCCTTAGGGGCGAAGAAAGTCATTGAAAAAAAAATTCAAGATATTCTAAGGCCATTTTTCTGCAGCACTTTTACCCGCTTACCCAGAAAGCAGCCATTTTGTTATTATTTGTGGGCCTAAAGTTTCCGACTAATTTTCGTATATCAAATACTTTTTCAGAAAAAGCTTCAAATGCGAAAATAAATAACATTTGACTGAATTCAAATTGTGGTCATGCAAAGAATTCTTTTCGGTATTTAGTTTCTAAGGCAATTAATAGTCAGTAGGCTAACCGGTATAGTAGTATCAAATACTTTATAATAAAAAGTGAGTACATTTTTCATGTTTTAACCTATCTATTTCATGCAAGAAAAGGGTCACCTGCTAGGTCAACAAACGAGATGTTTTGATGTTGAACACATTGCATTGTTGTCCGTAATTTTGCATGATGGGATAAAATATTTGGATGGAATTTTAAGATAATTTATTGGAGAAATTCGAAGTGCTGTGGAAACATGGCCTCTAAGTGACGAATCTAAATGCATTGCCACAAATTTATTGATAATCGGAGAATGCTATATTTTAAGATTTTTATGATTTTTCATTATATTGGTAAAGGCTACAATGTACATAAATGCTATTATTCTTTCTGTACATAAATATGACGCAATGGGTCAAGTGGTTGTAGTCTCAGATTCTTGTTATTTATTGTTTTTCGTGAATATGGTTGATTGATAAATTTATTGATTTTGCTCTTTTCTTTTGTTTCAGATTTTCATGGGATTGAAGACTGGCTATTAAAACGTTCGTTAGAATTGCTCCAAAAAGATCGCAAAGCAGAGCTTATTTCTTTTGATGGCAATGAGGGTGTAAAATTTTTTTGAGGCAAATTAATTGATACATGTGTAATTCTAACAACACATTCTTAACTGCATTCTTGATACACCATGTGATATGTGCATGTGCAATATTATGGTGTTTAGTAAATCACATGCAGTAAAACCTCTTAAGTATAAAGGGATTTAGAATATATGTCACCTTAATATTGGTGTTCCCATAATAGGGGTTTGCCTTATTTTTAAAAGATATTTTCCATGAATCGTGCCAAAAATTGTTCCCATAAATCTAGTGGTGTTGATAATAGCTTAATAGCTCAAGGTTAATTTTAACAAGAGGTGCTATATAAATCAAGAATTATCATTATTAATTATATTAGTGTTGTTTTTGATGTAATGAAAAGGAATTTGTACATACTCATTTGTTAAGGCAAAAATACACAGACCCTTAGAAAATTATACCTGCCAACATTTTAGAAATATTAAGCTCTACTGTTGTATGAAACATTGAAAAATGATCTACAATGTGTTCAGTTTATGGGACTGCAGAACCAGCAAAAACAGAATATTTCAGCTTAAATTTTTCAAAACCATCTATTTTGAATAGAAACTGATCAGTTGAAAGTAGTTTATACTGTCAAGGTGTTAAAATTATTAAATAAAATGGCTTCAACACATGCTGGCATATTGGTAATTACTAATTTCCTGATGCCTATTTTTCTGTTGCATTTCTGTCTTCTTCAGGGCCATGTACCGGTACCATAGATTTTTTTCTCCAGTGCTAGACATTTCTGGCCCATATCCAGATGCTGGTTGCCAAACTGGATAGTACCAGAGTGGACAGGGGATAAAAATCCCTATTATTTACATACAGGCAATTATAGTGTTATACTTAATATACTCTTTTAATTAGTTTTAATTTTTATGTACTAGAGAGTGTGCTCACTTCCCTCGTTTACCCTCTAGTATGTTAAATATCGTGATTAGTTTTGATAAAATAGAACATTTATTTATGACCACTAAAAGAAGATTGTGCCTAATTACAGATGGAAATACACAAAAATTCTACGGAAATTTATCACTGGGCCTAGACTCCAACGTTCAGAACTGCATTTCTCAAAGACAACTCATAGATAAGTGTGGTGGTAAACGTTATGCATACACTGTGTTCATGCTTAACTTTAATAGTCATATTTGTGTTGATGGTAAGTAGGGTATATGTTTAGGTAGGATAAATGAAGTAAGGCAATTAGTTTATTTCTTACTAAATTGTTGTACATTTCTTTAAGATATGATATATTTGTGACATATTGAAAATATTCCTGTAGATTGAAATAGGACGTTTCTACATAGACACTTTATTTTAAAACGCTGCAACTTTTATATATTTATATACTCTAAGAGGTCATAAGGTCTGCCTTGCTGTCACAAAGGGTGTGTTTCTACTGAATATCGAGGAAGAAACGGTTCTCTTATGGCTCGTTGATTATCGGATTAACAAGAGAAGAACCTAGTCAACCAAAGTTGACATTATGTCAGATTAGGCCACTATTTAGGTTGCAGCTAAAAACTAACCCACGAAAAATGTTTTTTTTTTGTTCAAAGAACAGTTCTTTAGCATTCCCGGCATGGTATTGATTCCGTGGAAAGAACCATTATTTGGAACCCAAAAAAGAACTGTTCTTTTTTTGTTTTATTAGTTTCCACTGCCACAAAGAACCGTTCTTTTAAGAACGGTTCTTTCTTGTCAGTAGAAACAGGCCCACAGGGATGAATTAGGAGAAACTGAAAGACAGAACCACATTGAAAAGGGATCCGTTATCAACAGCTTATTTTTTATACATGGCCTTTGGTTGGGTGATTTTTTATGTAGGGAGGGAACGATCACCAACTTATTTTTTTCACATGGCCTTATAGTCAAACCACAGGAACACTGTAAGCAATGCCTCGTGTTCAAAACAGCTGAAAATCTACAGTAAAGTCATAATTTTTCTCTCAGTTAAGCTAAATATGGAATTATGTCACTTTGTGAGGTGAAGACTTTTATGATCTATGCTGTTACAGTTTTGCAGATCTATAGGTTTCAAATACTAGACGTTATCTGACGTAATTGGTTATACACTGTGATTTTAGACTTTAAAATAAGCCTAAACATAATGTAGATTCTGGTGATGTTTTCATC
This sequence comes from Anneissia japonica, assembly GCF_011630105.1. NCBI lineage: Eukaryota > Metazoa > Echinodermata > Crinoidea > Comatulida > Comatulidae > Anneissia > Anneissia japonica. Next base: position 932,842 of record NW_022756612.1, read on the forward strand.
ATGAGATTTAAGAGCGGTTGTCTGTAATTATTGACCAATGTCTGAAAAAGGTGGCCAAACTCAAAAAATAGATTTTCTTCATGTTTTGGTTATTGATTACACTTTGGATGAATATAAAAGAAACCTGAGATTTATTTATTTATTTTTTTTATTTATTTATTAAAAAAAATTTTTTTTTTACCATGGTAAAAAGCATATGTTGTTTCCCCCCCCCCCCAAAAAGAGCTAATTTTAACAATTTTTTACCTAAAACTTGACCTGACATTTAGAAGAAGTAAAGTAGAATTTGTAGAATTGTTTTATGCCATATGTTTGAATAAAGGGTGTTCTGCTGTGAAACAAAAATTTAGGCAGAAAAGTTTTTGATTGTATGAGATACCATTATATTTCGTAGATGTGTTTCCAAAACCTTAAAAACATACATTTGGGA
>NW_022756612.1:933359-948152 GCF_011630105.1 Anneissia japonica
AAACCCCACTTTTTAAAAGCGAAAGGTAAGAATAACAATTACGCATGACTGTCATGAGTTTTGTCGATTCACTTTCCAAGTCCGGTACGTATTTTCCCGACCAAAACCGAGTAAAAAAGCAATTGTTTCTACATTTTATAACCATCTCAAAAACCACTAGATCGATTTTATGGGTGGTGCGATTATCAGAGGCTAAATTTATTGTGAAAACAATGTACTGAACATTGTTAAAATTGGAAGCGTGTATACTTATTAGGCCTATATTTTTAAAAACTCAAAAGTGCACAATTTCTGCTACGATTTATTGCTTTTGTATATTATTATTTAATATTATCTACATCTATAGAATTTCTGTTTTTCCTAATTTCAAAAAATTATAGTTAGTCAATGGAATTTTATATAGCTATTATTATTATTAAACAAGAATTATACAGCCTTTGACACGGACATGTCTATTTCGATTTAGTGATACCAAAAGTTTACAGTGTTACGTTGACGCAATCTAGCAATGATGTCATAATAATCCGTGGCGGATTCAAGTGGGGCCGAGCCAACCCTAAATTTTTCAATATTATTTTTTTAAAATGGAAAAAACAAAGCAAAATTATAATTAGAACTTAGGCCATTTCCGGCAGTCTAGTGTCATAATCATAAATTTTATTTCCTCAGCTCCAACCATGGTAGGGCTGAGGTGATCTACTTTCCCAAATTGTGCAAGTCCCTCCTTGTCCCCCTCTATTTTGATTTCCTGGAGCTGCCACTGATAATGATAAATTAAGTAAATCACCTTTATGTTTGTGAAATCAAAATGCTAACTAATGTTTTGTGTGCTCCCTATCTCCCTAGGTCCTGTTTGATCATAAATTAGACGGTATTATTTCCACTCACAATAGTCTAGTCGCAATATTACTTACACATTTGCCTAAGTGAAATTCAAAAAGAGGAGAAAAGCAAAAACCTCTTGATTGATTTTAAAAGTACTGTACATGCAAAAAGACTGAATTAATGACTGCTTTAAATCTTGTCTACCTATCAAATTTTATGCGACAAAAAAATGTGATGTGCCCATATATAGGTACGATGATGTCATATCACATATTATCAAATTGTATCAAAAAAATTTGAACGTGTTCAACTCATATTCTATAACATTTGATATGACGCTTTTTTGATGAAATTTGATAGTGTAGACAAAACTTAAGTTTATCTTATTTGTTTTTCATGGTTCAAATTTTGAATACGTCACCAGCTAATCAGTAGATAATAAATCATTATTTTTATGAATTTTAGTTTGCACGAAATATATAAGCGGGCATAATTATGACTAAAAGGACAATTTAAAAAACTTTTGATGAGTATTTCAGTGGAAAAAAATGAAAATTATATTCAAATTCAGTCTGAGATTGCCATTTCCGACCAACTAGAGGTGCCATAATCATAAAATAATTATATGCATATAATTATGTTAAATATGCAAATTAGATGATACCATTACAAGAAAATTGATTTTTCACAATTTGTGTCTGAAACATTTATTCATGACAAATGAAGTACACAAAGCCATGTTTTCAGGGTTAAGGAGTATGGTTAGTATATCGTTAATTAATTAATTGCACAGGAGGCCTATATAGCTATGTTAAATATGCAAATTAGCTTCCGCCATTAAAGGAAAATCGATATTCGCAATAACTAAGATATTAAGATAAGATACACTTTGTTGCTCCAAGTCGGAAATTCAGTTCTTGCATTAAAATACAGTAAAACAATTAAAAGAATGATCAAATATAATAAACTATAAAAATTGCATCTAAGCATCCAATCATAACAAATAAATTGTCCAAACTATGTTTTCAAGGTTGGAGAATGATTAGCACTTTTTTTTTTATTTAAAAAAAAATTGTACACATAATTATGCAAATATTATCGACAGACATTTAATGAATAGAACGAGAGATTTTAATCTTCCTCTTATATTTGTAAATACTGTAATTATTTTAAATATACAAATTACGGTACCTACGGTAAAATGATTTTGCACAATAACCGTGTATCACACATCTAATAATATGAAGTGTCTAGACCTCCTTTCCGCAACCTATGGGTCGCGAGCCTACGGAAACGTATTGCTGCCAACTAAAAAAATAAATAAAATTCAGATATTTTCTCGTTATTACAGGATATTATCTCGTAATAACGACATAATATCTGGTTATTACGAGTTAATATCTCGTAATTACAAGATAATATCTCATAATTATGAGATATTATCTTGTATTAACGAGATATTATCCCGTAATTACGAGATAATTATCTCGTAATTACGAGATAATTATCTCGTTATTGCGAGATAATATCTGAATTTTAATTTTTTTTAGTTGGCAGCAATAAAAAAAAAATTCAAAAAATTATAGTTAGTCAATGGAATTTTATATAGCTATTATTAAACAAGAATATACAGCCTTTGACACGGACATGTCTATTTCGATTTAGTGATACCAAAAGTTTACAAACTCCAGTGTTACGTTGACGCAATCTAGCAATGATGTCATAATAATCCGTGGCGGATTCAAGTGGGGCCGAGCCGACCCTAAATTTTTCAAAATTATTTTTTATAAATGGAAGAAACAAAGCAAAATTATAATTAGAACTTAGGTATGAGAGTGCCATTTCCGACAGTCTAGTGTCATAATCATGAGATAATATCTCCTAATTACGAGATAATATCTCGTATTAACGAGATAATATCTCCATCAAAAGGCTTTTCCTATGAATGGAATGACCTATTCAAAGCAGGGGCGGCTCTAGGATATAATTTATGGGGGTGGGGGGCTACGATTTCCGACTGGAGGACTAAGTATTAATGGGGATAAGTATTTATGGGAGCAACTACTAGCGAGCAGCATTATCTGAGGGCCGAAGGTCTGAGCCGGGGGCGGGGGGTATGGGAGTGGGTGCGTATGGGGTGGGGAGGGTGTGCCCTCCTCCCAAAATGATTTAATTGGGTCCATTACCTACACCCGTACGCAATTGTGGACAATTGACCCCAGTGTAATTAATGCTTGTTAGCTAATTAAATAATAATCTGATAACCTTGAACTATGCATGTAATTAAAGACCAATAATAGTTGTTGATAATAAAAAAACTTTCAGTCCACATTTTTTAAATTTATGCAAATATGCTTAAAGGTCCACAATTCACCACCCTTACCCTACCTCGTAATTACGAGATAATTATCTCTCGTAATTACGAGATTATTATCTCGTTATTACGAGATATTATATCTCGTTATTACAAGATAATATCTCGTAATTACGAGATATTATCTCGTAATTACGAGATAATTATCTCGTTATTACGAGATAATTACCTTGTAATAACGTGATAATATCTCGTAATTACGAGTTAACATCTCGTAATAACGAGTATATCTCGTACTTACGAAATAATTATCTCGTTATTACAAGATAATATTTCTTAACAACGAGATAATATCTGAATTTAATTTTTTTTTAGTTGACAACAATACGCTTCCGTATAAATCTGTATTTAGTATATTAAATTAAATTTAACGAAAAAACGGAGGAAACATATAAGAAGGGAGAAAGAAGAAAAGGGAAAAAATTGGAGCGGCTGAAAATATAAACTTAATTTAAGAACTAAATACATATTTACGCATAATATTTAGGCCTATATAAATATATAAATAAGTATATCATTTCGATACATATTTACATGTTTTAACTGGACTCTCAGCTAGGCCTGTGTATACATTGTGTCTGTACTCGTTATTACGAGATAATTATCTCGTAATTATGAGATATTATCTCGTAATAACAGGATAATATCTCGTTATTACGAGATAGTATCTGTAATTACGAGATAATTATCTCGTTATTACGAGATAATATCTGAATTTTATTTTTTTTTTAGTTGGCAGCAATACGCTTCCGTAAAAAATCATTTTGCTAGTTCTTTGAAGTTTTTGAGTAAGCGAAGAGAACCACGTACAGCACCCATGGTCATAGTGACATTGTATAAGCAGGGAGCAGCGTGATCACTGCTTGGGTATTTACCCAAGATCTTGGGTATTTTGACTTGGTCTTGGGTTCCTGGGTATTCCGTTCAAATCCTTGGGTATTTTATTTTTACTAAGAAAATTAAGTATTTTTGTCATGATAGAGGAAAAATTATGAAGTAACAAAGTATATTTCAGTTCATTCAAGTAAGCAAAACTCAACGAAGTGCACATAACATTCCTAATTGACTGTTAATTGCTATAAACATGGGTTCAGAATTGTTTATTTGTGACTTGCGTTGCCATATTGATCTTACCAAATTAATGCATTACATAATAAAACTTGATCACTGGTCTACACTGATAACACTGGCCGATGAGGCGTATTTTTCTATCCGTATTCAGTCCGTATTATCACCTCATGAATATTAATTTTAATAATTAACACAAACAATTACAATAAAAAATGGTTTATAAATTGAACTAAAAGGGAAACTATACATGCGAAAAACACGCATTTTTCAAATTTTAATGCATTTCAGGAAGCTTGGTAGACTTCCCACAAGTCTCTTTTTTATTATTTTTGTCATTCTGGACAGCGCCACTAACGAGAAAGTTAATTTAGAGCAAAGATCTTATAAACACAAGATAGCGTTCTCCGCGATTTACGCGTGCAAATTCTGTAATAAGGCATGAATGGCGCCCTCTTGCTAAATAGGAAACTTTTGACCTTTGACCGCTATGACTATAATATCATCAATCCATGCGTTGATCTATGTAATAAAGGGCTGTCTCTTATACACATCTAGATGTATAATAGCGCATGAATGACGCCCTCTTGCTAAATTGGAAACTTTTGAACCTTGACCGACGCTTCTATTTGTTACGCGTAAATCGCGGAGAACGCTATCTTGTGTTTATAAGATCTTTGATTTAGAGACGAAATAAGCTAATTCGAAAAAAAAAAAAATCGAGTATGGGACACTAATTAAATTAGGTATGGCGCGCACTAAGTGCAGTAAAGAGTGCGTAACCTAAAATTAGGCTGGAAGCTTGGGAAATTTTGTGAGTGGTCACACGTACGCTGGCAGGGAGTTGTGGTATAAGTGAGCAGACCCAAGCAATTTGAATGATTTATACGTTAGATGTTGGCTTTCTGCATGCAACCGATGTTTTGTGAACAATTTGATTCGGGATATCAGTAAATTTCCAGGAACATGTTTCGACCACTAGGCCTAGTTCAAGTAGGCCTATTTGTATTTACCATATTTTAAATTTTACTAGGCCTACTACCAGGGAGTTGTTATATTTTATAGTGACTATAACAACTCCCTGCTACTACTAAGGTAACTTTTTTGGCTAGGTATTGCAGATTTGCAGGTAAGTAGTTTAGGCCCCTAGACTTGAAGCCGAGTATACTGGGACCGAGTTGACTTGGGCCCTAGGCTAAGGGCTAGGCTAGGCCTGGATAGGAGTACGGAAGGACCAGAGAGGCATCAAGGCCTGAAACAGATAATTTCGGTCGCGCTTCATTTCGGTCGCGGTTTGTTTTCAACAAATATATGGAGCGCCTATTCTATGGAGTTGCAAAACGCTAAATTTAATATAACTAGTCCTAGGCCTAATTATCATTGCAAGTTCGTCAATCGGTTTATCATACTTTTTTTATTGGTGATCCGCTACACTAGCGGATCACCTCTTGTTATTGTCAGGATCATCATCATCATCTTCTTTTTTTGGTGATCCGCATCTAGTGCGGATCACCTATTGTTATTGTCAGGATCATCATCATCTTCAACTTTCTTATTCTTCTTTCTTTCTCCCCTTTTCTGTTCGCACGATATCTCAAAAAATGCCACGAGTTACGCACAATCGCTGTCATCGAACATTTGGCTTGGTCTGGAATGTCCGCAATTTTGCATTTTTACATTATCGATCATACTGTATCAGCCTAACCAATTGCCATTTCGAAATCGTATTAAGTGAGCATTAACTTCGGGTTAATGTTGAATGTACTGTACCATAATTGTACGCGTGCGTTTGACTATGCGCGCGTATGCGTGCGTGAAAGTTTTAAAATGCTCAAAATCACCTTTGACTAAATTAGAGCACGTTTCAGGCCATTTTGAGCTTTTCATAATTTTCCACTACGCGCGCGCACTTTTACTTGCGCAGTACGTATGGAAGTTAGAAATCAGGTTTTTTTTACATATCTTGGTTTCCTGAAATTGTTTTCACAAATTTGCATTCTTTTCGGTCATCTTTTGGCCAATAGCAATGCCGTACGTGCGCATCAAACATAGGTATCTTTGCGCGTATTTGTGCTGCTATACAGTGAAATTAAGCTAAAATCAGACCTATTTTTAATCAGTTATAGCTCCTTAGGTTGAAAGGTGACCCCAAATTTTTATTACATATTCTGAAAGCACATAAGTTGCAAATATGATTTTATAGATCATAATGGCTGATCGGACATTGTGACGTCATCATATTGGCATCTGAATTCAAAGAAAGTGAATTATAGCTATGACGTCATTTTTGAAAATACGCATTTGAGCGTATCTGGCTTATCCTTGGTCGATCGTCTTCCAACTTTGAGTATGTTATAGCTGAGACAATTCTCTTTCATATATTTGACTTCTTTTTACATTTTGATGACGTCATCATGGTCAAAAAAATTGTTTTTTCTGACCCCCTCATTTCTCTTTCTTCAAAACGTTGATGACCCAATATAATCTTAACCATTCGTCATTTCTAAATCATATTAGGTGAGCATAAGCTTCAGGTCAAGATTGAATGTTATGTACCTTAATTTTCCGTTCGCGCTTTTTAGCGTGCACGTACATGTGCGTCAACATTTATATATGCATAAAACCATGAATATTTTTAATCAGTTATAGCTCCTTAGGATGAAAGGTGACCCCCAATTTTTATTACATCTGAAAGCACATGAGTTGCAGATACGATTTTTTACTTCATAATGGCTGATCGGACATTGTGACGTCATCATATTGGCATTTGATTTAAAAAACTTAATTTTAAAGCTATGACGTCATTTTTTAAAATACGCATTTGAGCGTATCTCGCTTATCATATTATGACACTTTTCAATCAGCACCGCGTGATTTTAATGAGGGTCAAAGTGCGGCGGATCACCTAACTCGTCCTCAGTGACGAGTTCAAATCTAGTTTATGTTTTGTTGTATTTCTAAAAGTAACAACAGGCTACTTAAAAGCAAATAAAATTAATAATACTATTATTACTAAATTATCAATTAATATTATTGGACTGTTTTTATTTTCGTTTGTTATGAATCCTACGCTTTCTACTACATAACAAATACCGCAAATAAAATAAATACTAAACTAGATTTAAACTCGTCACTGAGGACGAGTTAGGTGATCTGCCGCACTTTGACCCTTGAGGAAGTGTGCGCGGTGGGGGTTGAACGATTTTTAAATGCTGAAAAATGGCTTAAAGTACTGTATACGCTAATTCAGTTTTTTTTTTTTAAATTTGGAGCATTTTGAAAGATTTACTTATGCGTATGCGCACGTCATGACGCACGTGCGCATGGTAATGTCACAAAATGTTGACTCCTGATATGAGATATATGTATCAACTCTCATTTATAAAACGCCTGTTGGTGAGGGAGTTATTATCATTCATAATATTTATCATATATAAAAATTCAGTTTTTTAAAATTCAGATGGCAATATGATGACATCACAATGTCCGTTCAGCTATTATGATATATAAAATCATATCTACAGCTCATGTGCTTTCAGAATATGTAATAAAAGTTAGGGGTCACCTTTCATCCTAAGGAGCTATAACTGATTAAAAAAAGACATGATATAAAGCATATATTAATTTTGACGCACACAAAAACATCGCGTTATTACGCGCACACAAAAATATAATGTACATAACATTTAACCATGACCTGAAGTTTATACCCACTAAATATGATCTAGAAATCACGACTGATTAAGGTGATTATGGGGTCATCAAAGGCTTGACGAAAGAAAGATGAGGGGGTAAGCAAAACCCTATATTTTGACCATGATGACATCATCAAAATGTAAAAAAATGCCACATATATAAAAGAGAATTGCCTCAGCTACAACATTCTCAAAGTTGGAAGACAATCGATCAAGAATAAGCGAGATACGCTCAAATGCGCATTTGTTAAAATGTCAGTTTGTTGAATTCAGATGGCAATATGATGACGTCATAATGTCCGATCAGCCATTATGACCTATAAAATCATATTTACAACTCATGTATTTTCAGAATATGTAATAAAAATTGGGGGTCACTTTTCATCCTTAAGAGATGTAACTGTTTAAAATTAGGCCTGATTTTAGCAAAATTTCACTGTATATCGGCACAAATGCGCACAAAGGTCACTATGTTTGATGCGTGCGTACGGCATTGTTATTGGCCATAGAGTGATTGAAAAGATTGGAAACTTGTCAAAACAATGTCAGGAACCCAAAATGTGACAAAAAATTCTAGCTTCCATACGTGCTGCGCGCGTAAAAATGCGCAGGCATAGTGGTAAATTAAAAAAAATTTTGAAATGCTCAAAATGGCCTGAAACGTGCTCTAATTTAATCTAAATGTGATTTCGAGCATTTTAAAAGTTTGACGCACGCGTACACGTAAAATTAGGGTACATTACATGTAACATTGACTTGAAATTAATGCTCACTTAATACGATTTCGAAATGGCAATTGGTTAGGCTGATATGATCGATAATGTAAAAACACAAAATTGCGCGTAGATGACGTCACGCATAACTGCGCACTTTGAAAACCTTATTGTGACTATTCCAGGCCAAGCTAAATGTTTGTTGAAGCGTGCATGTATGCATCTCGTGCCAATTTTTAGATATCGTGCTAACAAGAAATGGGGAGAACCTAGAATTAAAAAAAACAGATCTCTGACAATAACAAGAGGTGATCCGCTAGCGGAGCGGATCACCAAAAAACAGAGACAGTACAATAACAAGAGGTGATCCGCTCGAGAAACGGATAAAAAAAGCTATGTTCTCACACTGCAGCTAATGGTTAGCAGGATCCGGATCCTGCTAACCATTAGCTGCCGTGCGAGAAAATCCCGATCCAGATACCAACAATATGATGATCGAATCACTGGCCAATAAGAAACTGGAAATTATAAACGCGTACGTGTGACTGGTTGATGATAGAAACACCCTCAACTTGCTAACCGATAGCGCTTGCTAACCGTTAGCATATCCGGATACCGCTAACCGATCGGGCGTTCTCACGCAGGTGCTAACGGTTAGCTCCCGATCCGGATACTAGGGCTCTCGTGAGAACCAGGCTATACAGTGTTTAATAAGGACATGATGGATTACGTAGGCTACCCTGTAGCTTTTCAACGAATAAAGTCCTATAAAAGTCATTGTGCAATAAAATGCCTCCAACGGGATTCGAACCTGCGACCTCTCGCTGACAAGGCGAGCGTCATAACCGCTAGACCACGAAAGCTTCATGAACAGGTCCAAATAACTGTCGGGAACATTGTATAACACAATGGTGCGCCTCAAGAGGGCGTTCGGCCAGATAATATACCTGGAGAATTGGCTAGAAATAAATACTGTCGTATATTGTATATGATATTGAAGGAAGTTAGCCATTAACACTGCTGAATAAATATAATATAAATTATAAAAGGTACATACAGTTTTTAATAAGGACATGATAGAACATTGTAGGCTACCCTGTAGCTTTTCAACGAATAAAGGCCTATAAAAGTCATTGTGCAATAAAATGCCTCCGACTGGATTCTTTCGGAACGCGTTTCTAGTGAAAAGTGCTAATAAAAAAAGACTAATAAAAGCACGGTAATGCGAGCATTGACAGGTGGACAGAGCTTGTAATGACGATCAGCAACAGAAGTTGAAGTTGACCTTACTTCCTGTGGGCTACAGCGCATACCTGTAGCTGAGAAAGAAGCAATCAACACATCGTGAAAGTATGAAAAAATTATGGTAAAGCCTCCAGCATGTCGTCCTGTTGGTTAAATTTTTTTCTTTGTCCGAATTTCCCGCGGACGAGCGATTAAACCAACGAAGAGGTCAATTGGTTCATGGACAGGTCATGACTAACACGGTATTGCGTTGCAGCTGAAAAGTGTACCAACATTTCTGAAATCCAACCCTATAATGAATGCGTGTTAAAACACGTTTTTTTAGAACGCATTCCTAACTGTGTTTTTGTTTTTTGGCCCGTTTCTGCTGGGAAAAAAATGTGTTTTTTAAATAACCGTTTAAAAACATGTTTTTTTTGCTCAGCAGAACAGGCTCTAAGACTATTTGTTTTAAAGTTACATGTGTTGGTAAACTACGAAATGTCTTAAACAGTTGACTGTTAGCCAATACACACACTAGTGTAGGCCTGCTGTTATGCAAGTGAACATTTGTTTTTAATTTTGTTACAGGTAGCATGTAGGTGGATCAGCAATGGAAGCGCAAAGGTAGAAAAATGTGAGTGTAAAAAATTCTCTTACAGGCACGCAAATTAAAAACATGGCAGCATTTGTTTGGAATTTTTTTTTAAATTGCTTTGTGTGTGCAAAGTAGGGCTAAGTCCAGGAATATTTAACAATAAATACAAATACTGTATAATGCACAAACAATAGTGGGCCTAAACTGTCAGACAAAACAACTACACCTAAAGTAGTTGTAGGTTGGTTTTCACTGTGTCTTTATTTATTGATGAAGACAAGCCAAATCACTCACTACTTGCAAATCATATTTCGGTATTGAATTATTTATTTATTTCCATAAAAGCTCTTGAGGGAGAAGCAAAGATGTACAACACAGCGCATCAAAATAATCAGAAGACAATATAATTAAAATGGTGATAATAAATTATAAATACTATCAAAATACATAAAAGATGTTTGAAACTTATTACATATACCGTGATTTAAACAACAATTATTTTTAAAATGTAACTTACATGTTTACAATAATTAATGATTATGCAATGATGCTCTTACCTGCAGTATAATCGTGATTATACCAGTTTTCTTGAGGTGAGAATCAATTCGCATTTCCCCACCTGCTTGGTGGCTCACCAGTTTTCAAGACTAAAAATACCCAACTCCTACCTCTTGTGACTTTCAACCTCTTTTCTGTACTGTACATCTGGGTTGGGCTGAAATATCATAGGTTCCACCCTTATGATACTTTCCAGGGTGCGACATGTTATTAATATAGACTCAAGCCTCTATAACGCTTGTTCGAGTTTCGAACGCAATTTTGTTCGAGTATTGTTCATTAAGCAATTAAAGAAAGGCGGGCATTTGCTAAAGCACAGAGGGGCTGGATTAAACTGAATGTAATACTAATGATTCTACCACTGAAATTCTTTGGCAACTTTATCAGGAAAGGCGTAATTTCGCAAAGAGATTAACAAAAGAATAACGGACAACAGTTAAACAATCACTAGATATACAAATAAAGTTGGACCCTCATGTAGGGATTTTTGGAAAATTCTTAGAGGCTCAGATGATAAACATAAAGTATCTCTTGATTGCATAAAAGTACCCCAATCAGTTGAAATAATTACGGATAAAGAAAATATTTTAATTACAATGAAAAGCTACTCAGAGACTCTTGGGAGAATTAATGATAGAAAATGGTAGAATATCACCAAAAAAATAGTTAAAGAGATACGTGATCAAGATTGTGATGTTGATTCTCTGGATGAAAACTTGTTATTAGACATCGATGTTATTAGACATCTATATTGAATCTAAGTTATTCAATATAGTAATTGCTATGCAAATCTGTAACTACGTAGAGGAAGAGAACATACTATCAGAAGTTTAGGGAGGATTCAGGTCGCTACATATGTGCGAGGATCACATTTTCACTATTAAAAGTATTTTAACCTGTCGTTTCAAAGAAGGGAAAACCACTTGCCAATATGCAGATGTGTGTATTATTGTAGTGCATCTGGATTTTTCATGAAAATTTTTGTTCATAACAATATTCTGCATAGGCGTACAGTACTACTATATTACACTAAAAACACTAACTCACGTTTTGTCATTAATCACGAAGAGTACTTCCAGGTTCTAGAGGCTGTCCTTCAAATGACGGTAAAAGGCATTCTTGGCGAACGCGTGCTGCGTCTCTATAAAGTTCAAGTTTCGAACGCAATTTTGTTAGAGTTCCGAACGCTATTCGATTGTTAATAAAGCGCCCCCTACCTCATGGTGGTAGTATAAGTACCCATCATGCCTAAAAAGTTTTAAGTATTCAAGTGCCATTTTCAGGCATCTAAAGTCTTAAATTCTTAAAATTTACTCATCTGCCACCCAAAACCATGGTAGGGCTCAGGTAGATATCGTGAATTTTGTACTATTCAAGTGCTATTTTTGGGCATCTATACAAGTCGCAAATTCTCAAACTTTTCTCACCTGAGCCTGAATCATGGTGGGGCTCAGTTGGATAGTAGTTTTTAGAATTCTAAGTATTTAATACACACACACAATTTTGTTAAATTTAACTTCACACGTGAAGTTAAATTTAACAAAAAGTAACAAATTGTAACCGAGCGATCTCCCGAGTTATTCCTACCGAAATAAAAAGCATTCACAAGCGTCTGTAAGGTAATGCCAAGGTCGTGTAAAATTTATTCAGTGTTTATTCAATGAATCATTTTTCCCCTACTGCGATATAGGTCTAGCCTAGGCCTAGGCCCTAGTTGAGAACCCCTGTCACAGATGGACTGTTGAACTCACCATCACAGTAAACATTCCAAGCAATCAATGCCCTTAACAACTGCTGTACTACTACTATTAAACTAGGCATAGCTTCCAACATTTCTGTCGACTCTTGATAATACTAGTAATAGTACTAACACCATCCCGACGTTCATTTTATGTATATCTTCTTCTTCTACCATTATTAATTAACATCAATAACAAGGGTAATTCATTCATCATTGAGAAAAACTAGGCCTATCTATTTCTAGTGGATCAGAATCGTCTGCAGAAGGAAGAAAATTCAAAGAACCCTGTGATACACAGTAGATTGTTGTTGTGTTGAAATCCCTGCGCATGCGCAGATCCATCCATGCTACATCTCGGAAGCTTTACCAGCCTCAGCGAGGCTGGAAAAGATTACCGAGACGTTCCGAGATTTTACAAGGATATTACACGGAGGTACTTTCACATGTGCCGTAAAATGTTACTTTTGGTTACATTTGGTAAGATTTTTGTACGTGTGAATCAGGTATAATTGTCATTTTCGGGTTAGTTTTTTTTTAATCAATTCGTCAAAAATAAAAAGAATTAAAAGGTAAATTTAAATTTCATTTCCAGGCCTCCAGAGGTATAAAATACTGAAATTTTCGTGTCATCACCAACCACGGTGTGGACTCTCATTTCATCAGCACCCTCTTTCCTTAAATTCTGGATATGCCACTGTTGCTGAAAACAATACCTAAGCCAAATATATTTTTATTCGTTTTGTTGTTCATGTGAATTTCTGATAGGTTATTACTTTAAAACAATGCTAAAAACACACAGTGTCAATGCCAACATAGACACATATACGACTACGCTGAGCAACTCCGAATTAGTAGTGGGTGGTTACAGTACGTAACGTTTGTCATGCACTACAATGGATGACAAACGTTACGCTATGCGCTATAGAAATGGAAGACCATGATGCCATGGGAATGTACCTCCCTGGTAGGGCCTACAGAATCAGTGTAAAAGTGTAGGATGCTAGTGTGGATTTAAACAATGTCCTAATGGTAATGTTCAAAATATGTCAAGGAAATTAAGTATGATTGTTGGAAAAACATTTTATTTTTTTTCTTATCCTTAACTTTGGCTGGGCGAACTGGGTGAAGGTCTGGACCGGCGCCTGGTAAGTATTGTGGAAATAATCAATGAATAATTTGTATGTTATAATATAGAGACGTTATCTGGCGAACTGGGTTACATCATTGTTATTTGAGATAAGGATAATTATAATATATATAAAGGTGATACAGGTCACTCATTGTTCGGGGCAGATGCCATTGCATTGTTCAAGATACAGTTTATACAAACTCTGCAGACAACCACGCTGGCTAAGTTATCCTTTTTACCTTCGTGGTACAGTGTATATCCTATGTAGTTTTATTGTTGATTATCTGTTGTATTTGTTTCGTAATTATTTACAGTTTAGAAGGAATATAAAAAGTAAGGAACTAATGGAGTTAATTGACCGTCAGTTGTAATAAATGGATATCCATCAGTTAACCAATTGCCGGTATATGTCTCATTATTATTTTGTCAATTAGTTTATCTTACCGTCTATAGAGTCTATATCCACATCAGCCCCACTACTAAAGTTAGGGATTGGCAAAACAAGTTTTCAAATATGACACTCATAAAACGCACATTTATAGTGCAATGCAAAAATTAGCTCATAGTGAATGTTCCAAAGACATGGTAAAGGCAAAATGTATTACTAAGTTTATATCTTGAGGATATTTCCCATACGATTAAAATCGTAACGGTACTGGGTTTGGTCTACAGGAGCTCGTGTTTTGTACAGGTCATTCCATTCATAGAAAAAGCCTTTAATGGTATTTATTTTATTTTATTTATTTCAACAATCTTTAATGAGGGTGGTCCATCCAGCCGAAGCTGATCATTAGGGACCCTCAATACACATAGTAAAACAAAACAAAAGAGCGTATTAAACTAATTAAATTACAGTAAAATAAATAAC
>NW_022756612.1:948236-976315 GCF_011630105.1 Anneissia japonica
AAAAAAAAAAAAAAAAAAAAAAAAAAAAAAAAAAAAAAAAAAAAAAAAAAAATAGCATACCTGTCATTAGCCATAGTAGCCTAGGTCAATACATAACACCGGCTGTATAAAATTTATTATAAGATTGAAATGTTAATTTTATTATTGTAGTAGTGATACTATGTACATGTTTTTACATTTATTTTCTTAAACAACAATAATATGAGAACAAGAGGTCTGGGCATAGCCTATACAGTTGCAACGGCTCTGGAATAGTTGCAAGTGCTGGTCGATAAAAACAAATTGACACCGATACAATGATGACTGCACAAAACATTCCACACTGCGGCAGTGCCAACAGAAAATGCCAGC
Organism: Anneissia japonica; assembly: GCF_011630105.1. Classification (NCBI taxonomy): domain Eukaryota; kingdom Metazoa; phylum Echinodermata; class Crinoidea; order Comatulida; family Comatulidae; genus Anneissia; species Anneissia japonica. The sequence goes on from NW_022756612.1 coordinate 948,588, forward strand.
ATTCTCTGATCTGAGATTTCCAATAGAAAATGGCAGCTTCTTCGCATTGCGGCACTGCGATACAAAAGCATAGATATGCTTAACTAATACAGGTTATTACATTATGAGTTCTTCAGTATATTTTAATTAATTTTCTTTATTCTAGCTCTGAATCAAATTGTATTGCTAGGACGCCTTGGAAGAAACCCAGAAATGAGAGGAAGTGAGGAGAATTCATGTACAACATTTCCCTTAGCAACATCAGAAACATTTAAAGATAAAGCAGGTGAGATGATGTTTGATAATTAAACCAAACTGAAATTATGAAAATTGACATTGAGAGAAATGTTAAACATACTGCAGAGTAATTGGTTAAAAATATTTAATGCACTCCTCTTGATGTTCCCTAACTGACTTACGCTGGGCATACAGCTGGTATGATTTTTTTTTGACAATTTAAGAGCTATATTTTTTAAGGACTGCAAATTCATGTAGGCTGTCAGATGGAAGTTGACGGATTTCCATCATGGGCTGTTAACCTAGCAAACACAATAGGCAACACTGATCATTCAGTAAAAGTTTGTTTTGTAATTCTTAACAGAACAGCCAAAAAATGAACAGAGACTTTAACTCTGTATGTATTAAATAAAAATTCATTTTTATTCTGTAATTACAATCCAGCCTACCCAAGTCGACTCTGTTTAAGTCGTAAATTCATGTCAGTTGAATTTTTTTTAAAGTCCCAACTAAGTTCCAAAAACACACAGCCGTTGGGAAATACAAAGTTCAATCCTTGTTGTACATTTGGTGTTGTATGGCAACAAGTTAATTATTAAACCAGGTCAAAACTGACGTCTCAGAAGGCCGGCAGCGCGCTGTGGAATAACGGCTCACAAGCGCATGTCGTAAGTTGCAGTTCATTCTCCCAGTACTGACATTAACCCTGACCGGCTTGGCCGGTTTTTCGTACATTTCGGTTTGTAAAAAATTTATATTGAAACCATTCCAAACAAGCCTGCTATTTTAGTCCTAGCTAGGGCCTACCTATTTAATTAGGCATCACAGCCCTGTGTATTTCTTATAACTAGCCTACGCAAAGTTAACACATTATTTAACATATTGATGTTGTCCTTCGTTGGTTTTCTTCTTTCCTTTCATCCCGTTTTCAGAAAGTTAGTATTGATGATTCACTTTCTGAACACGTGCCCCTGTATTATGTGTGCCGCAAGGGAGTGTACTTGGACCGCTTTTATTTCTTCTTTATATATGTCACCTGTTTCAAATATCATACAATCTCATGGACTTCATTTCCATTTCTATGCTGATGACATTCAAATATTCACTCCTTTTGACCAGTCAAACACTTCATCTAAAATTGAGAAAGTTCCAAATTGTGTCATTGATATTCATAAATGGATGACCAGCAACATGCTTAAATTGAATCCATCTAAAACAGAATTTATTGTGTTTCATTCAAAATTCCGCCCAAAACCTCAATTTCAGTCCATATATATTGATGACATTCCCATTAACCCAGTTTCGTCTGTTCGAAGTCATGGCGTTATTCCTGATGAAAGTCTTGCGTTTGTTCCACATATATCTGCGCTCTGTAAATCTTCTTTCTTTTTTATACGTAATCTTTGGAGAATACGAAAGTTTCTTTCACATAAATCATAAGTTTTAGTCCATGCCTTCATTTCATCTAAGTTAGATTATTGCAACTCACTTTTTATTGCACTACCCGATACCACAGTTTTGCATTTACAAAAAATCCAAAATTCTGCTGCTCGTATTGTTTCACTGATCCCAAGACGTCAACACATAACACCAGCCCTGAACTGTCTTCATTGGCTTCCCATTAAACAACGTTGTATTTTCAAATTGCTGCTTTTGGTATATAAGTTACTTGCATTTCACAAACCATTATATTTGTTGCATCACTTAAATGTCATGTACCTATCCACCATCTTCGTTCATCTTCAAAAAATCTTTTGACAGTTCCATCTCCTCGAAACAAAACCAAAACATATGGTCAACATGCTTTTTCTGTTCAAGCTCCTTCTCTGTGGAATTCTATTCCTTTTTCTGTTCGTAATTCGCCTAATTTATATTCTTTTAAGAAGAACTTAAAGTTTCACCTTTTTGAGAAATGTTACTGAGTTTGTTTTCTCCTGCGCCTTTGATAAATTTTTGAATTGGCGCTATATAAATGTTTATTATTATTATTATATTATACCTACATTACCGGAAATTTAATTACCAATATAATTAATGCAACTTTTATATTGTTTTTTTTTTGTTTTCTGATATATTTTTCCAAGCTCAATATATTCTTCCTTCGTCATGGCGATACCATTGAGGGTCGGCAGTAAAGAACAGACCGCACCTCCTAAAATCTGCCAACTTATTAAAAAATAATCACATACAAAATATAAATTGAATAATATATTATATACTTAATTTATTTTAAAAATAAATTAAGTATATAATATATTTAATTTTTATTTTGTATGTATGATTTTTTTAATGTTAAAAAATGTTATGAAACTGCAGTGAATAAATGTACAAGGTATAGAAATCAATTGCTTATACTCATTTGGCTTTTTGTTTGTGATATTTATTGTACACAAACACACAAATATATTATATTTAATTTATTTTTTAAATAAATTAAGTATAGAACATATATATATATTATTTCTATTTTGTATCTGTGATTTTTGTTCATATTAAAGATGTACCTCTTATTGGAATTTTACAAAATTATATAATATATGAAATAAAATTTATTTTATATTAATTTTATATTATATTATTCTGAAAAATTCCAGTTCTTGTAACTTTTCCTTCATATATTGTTTTACTTAATTTTATTTTACTTAGGCTAATTACAAGATAATTTGTACAGATATTCCAACTAGCAATCATTTTTTTTATTTGCTGGTTTGTGAATTATTACCTAGCAATTATAACAAACCTACTAGCAAATTGCTAATTTGCTAGAGTGAATTTCGAGCCCTGTGTTAACCATGGACCTCTATAGGGTTAAACGATATCTAACTGATCGTCCGAATCTTAGCCATGAATTTCATTGTCCTGAACTGGAAAAATCGTTCGAGATTCAAAATAGGGAGTTCCAGTTTACAGAAAGTACCATACTTGTGCGAATAAACGCCCCGTTTGAATAAGCGCCCCTCAATAATGTCATAAGATTTTCTTTTTAGCAAGTCAATAATCCAATCAATCCTCGGACTGTGGTTGTTTGCATGATTTGTGCTGCAGAGTGGGATCACATTCTTCTTAGGTCAATATCAAAACGAGGATATTTCTCTTGGACAGATGAGAGCTCCGATCCCTGGATAGACAGTATATTTCCAACTTTCCTCTTCTTGCATATTTGTCTATGCCTAGTGCTACTCCTCTTTTTTTCCCCGACAATTTGCACCTTTAGCACATTCTCGTCTGAGTTTTCAAGAAAACCTTGCAATGATCCCGCCATCCTGCTAAATCTCAATCGGCCGATGGCCAACAAGCTAGCCACTACCCACCACCACTATTGCATCTGCTATTCTGCGGTTATGTAAATATTCACAGCTTTCTTGTCATGAGCCATGTTCTCTGGACGATTCAAACTTTTCCGCCACACCACAATTCGTTGGTGGTTGTACGGCGTAAAAGTGCCTCTTGAATTTATTAAGTTCCCATAAGAACCCCTCGATTTTCATCTATTTCCGTAAGCGCCCCCTCAAATTCCACTCTGTCGCCCTGTTTGAATAAGTGCCCCTCAGAAAGTGCAAAAAATATTTTAAGCGCCTGGGCGCTTATTCACGCAAGTACGGTATTCAATTTAAAGGAAGAATAGGATTGATTTTGGGAATTAAAAAAACGTTCGGTTTTGCGTGAAATTTGCATTTCTGGCCATTGAGTACGCTGTGTATATTCTAGGTAAATATTTTTTCTCAAAAAATGTGCAAGTCGAAATCTCAAAACTCAAAATTCGGACAACAGGGGACCCCCGCTCTGTAGTAAGTACTTCCCATAATGGCTACCCCCTTTCAAAATCCTTGCTATGTCCCTGTGTAATAGAGGGTATAGCATTTCTAATTAGTAAAAGAATTGTGATTTTGTAACTGATTGTAACTTATTAGCAGTAATTGTTAATGTTCAACAAAAGTACTGTGAATAATGAAGTCAAACTTTTAATTGAGATAGTATTAAAAATTAAGAAGTCATCAATGACCCCGACAAAAGAATAGCAATGATACAAAACATAATTAAGAAACAACTAAGCAAACGCATAACAAACATTTTACTAATGATACTTTAATATGTCAACTAACTGCACTAACCGTTACATATTAAAAATTAGATATCAAAACAATTTCAATGAATAATTATATAAAGTAACAAATACATGTTCATTGTCCGATCGCATTGAAAATGCAAGATGGAGTATGTTTGGTCATGTGTTGCGTTTTAATGATTTAGTTTCAGCATATAGTCCCTTGGCTTTTTCTATCAAATCTGAAAAGGAACTGAAGGGATACAAAGGTTGTCAAAATTTACCTTATTGACTCGTTTAAAAAAAAATTAAATCTAAAGGGCTTAAAGGTACGTGATGATTTGTACAGATGAAGATTACTAGCTATAGATAAATGATATTGGAATGGCATGATGGATTCAGAGTACTGTTAAAGCTTTAAAAAAAACAAAGTTAAACTTTATAGCTGTAATTTATCAAAATTTATTTGTATTTTGCAGCAACGTTCAAATGTAAATTTTAAATATAAACACCCTTAAAGCAGTTGTTTACTTGGTCTGTGTTTGGAGGCTTGTCGACACCTAACTCATCTTCATATAAATGCCCACCACCCCTCTCCCTTCTCATGTTTCCTGAATAAAGGAGTTGGAAAGTAGCAATTTACAGTCAAAAATGTTGCTATGGCTGGACCTCACCTGCTTTGTGGTCCTCATTCTTGACTTCATCTCTTCCATCATCCAGTCAATAAGTTCCTGTAACAATGCCTCCTTGCCTATGAGAAGTCCAAAACATGCCTTCTTATCTTCTATATGTTAAGGTTTGTTCAATCATTGCAAGTACATGGTTATTGTCCATGTCATTTGGTCTACCTTTCAGGATGTTAAATTACAGAACCTACTTTCCTGTCCGTCCCTGAGTGGCCAGAATTGCACCAAGTCTTTTGCAATTGCATATGCAAAATATCTTTGGTCTCTATACACCAAGTCAAGTAGCCCTAGAATCATAATATTTTTTTCCAAATCCTTCCATGAGCTCTTATGATTCTTGTTTATGCTCATCCTCAACATTGTCACTGCCTTGCATGTATAATTTGCTGAAAGATGTATCATCATAAAATTTAGTTAAATGGTACATAATCAATGAAAGAGAAAATTCAATTTTTGTAAGAAAAGGTCAAAGAAAAAAGTCAAGGCAGCAGAAATTTAATTTTTTACCCTTTTTTTTATTGTCCCTGGAATTCAGACAGAACTCAAGAAAATAATGTGAATACAAAGGGCGATTGCATCATTTTCTTGGGGGTATGCTGCAGCACTCAAGAATATAATGTGGCTGGATACAACCGGCGATTCCATTAATTCCTTAAGGGTATACTCCAGTTTCGCCCACCATACATTGCCTGTGTATTGTTGGTATTCAGGCACAGGGAGGAAGTATCCACTCTATGGAGTAACTACTATAATTTATCTTTGTAACAACTTCAAAAGCTGTGTTAAGTATGGTGACTGTTTTGACTATTGTACCACTAACAGTATTAAGTGATAATCAGTTTCTCAGCAGCAGCAATCACCTCAACATTTTCGGGTGGCTGCTAAGTCATTTTTAGGTCTCAATTCACTCAGTGGCTGTGGCAACTGCCCTGACGTTAAGGTCCTTTTGCTTAAGTTTAGTAACCATATTTCATTAGGTTGACTGTTTACAGTTGGTTTGTTTTTGATATCTATTTGTGGTAGTATGTTTTATCATTTCTTTTAATTTGATATTTATTCAGGGGAGTACAATCAGAAGACTCAATGGCATAGGATAGTTATTTTCAAGCCATGGCTTAAAGATACAGTATTTTCATATGCAAGAAAAGGGTAAGTTACTGAAATGTATTGCACAACACCTATATAGATTCTATTAATTTGAAACATTTTGTAATATGATAATTAGAAATGCATTAACAGAGATGGGGGGGGGGGCAAGCTTACAATGACAACTTCCTATTATTTCAGATTCTTTTGCATTAATGGCATGGTACGGGTGCTCTACTTTTTTTTTCTAATTACAATAACTTTGATACAGAATCTTGAAACATCCAAGCAGTATGCTTATTTGCCCTCCCATACCAAAAACAATTCTAAAGAATTCTATTTTAAAAGTATAGAATTTTTATTGCAATTTCTTCAGATATTCAATTCAATTCACTTCATTCAGTCTGTTATATATAAATATAACAGAAATGTGCTTTGAAGTTAGCAATCGAACATAAATACTGTAGTTAAAAACAGACAGGAAACTTTAAATTTTCCAAACAAAACATTAAAACGATTATATAATATTAAAACATTAAAATACAGAAAATGTATTAAGGGATGTTATCAGAACAATACAATATACTATAAAAACATTAAAAGACAGTAAAAAGTATTAAGATATATTATTAAAACACTGAACGATGATAAAAAACATAAAGCAGAAAATGCATTAAAATAGTGTAAAATTATTGCTTTTAGGTTAAAAAAATTAACACCAGGTTTAAAATAGTATAAAAACAATTCTGAAGAATTCTATTTTAAAAGTATAGAATTTTTATTGCAATTTCTTTAGATATTCAATTCAATTCACTTCATTCAGTCTGTTATATATAAATATAACAGAAATATGCTTTGAAGTTAGCAATCGAACATAAATACTGTAGTTAAAAACAGACAGGAAACTTTAAATTTTCCAAACAAAACATTAAAACGATTATATAATATTAAAACATTAAAATACAGAAAATGTATTAAGGGATGTTATCAGAACAATACAATATACTATAAAAACATTAAAAGACAGTAAAAAGTATTAAGATATATTATTAAAACACTGAACGATGATAAAAAACATAAAGCAGAAAATGCATTAAAATAGTGTAAAATTATTGCTTTTAGGTTAAAAAAATTAACACCAGGTTTAAAATAGTATAAAATTATTCTATATTCTATTCTATATATTATTGTATAGAATAACTATAGATAATGTATAGATGGAAAAATGTTTAAAAACCCTATAAAACTATAAAAAGTCCTTACTAAAAATCTATAAAAGGTCTATAAAAACTTTGTTGTGTTGAAAACCATTAGTGTTATACAGTAACTTGGTATATGAATATTATTTCTAGATGGAGTTTGATAATTGTTTAGTGTTTAAAGATAAACATGTTACTTAGATGATTGCGCAGAATAGAATGTATGGTAATATACCTTGTTTTATATGATTTATATCAAAAAAGTTTAAAGAGGGGGGTTATAAAAGGAAACAAATAAGTACCTCAGAGCAGCATTCCGCAAACTTTTTAGACTTACGACCCAGTTATGAAATTCAGACCGTGGCTAGTCCCACCGACACCTTTCACTCACAAGTAGTTGGAGACCGCTATACTGTGCATGTTATATGTCATGTGTTTCATTTCAGTGTATTTTTATACTGTTATTGATTGTAGCTAAATTGTGTCTCATTAAAATGTAATTAATTATAAATAAAATATTCTGTCATACCGTCTTTTATTGGGTGATTGTGTTTGTACAATGTATGATTTAGTATTCTAACATCGTAATTCTTGTCAGATGAACATGTGGTTGCGGTGGTGGCGTGATAAAAGATGGTATTTTATCACACCCAATTTCTCATCCAATCAGTGGAGGAGTACTATATCAATCAGAAAAGCAAGGTGGATTGGTGGGCCGAGAATGATGTGATCCATGATTTAATCTTTATGGGTTAATATTGGAGAAGAAATGTTGATCATAAATAATTGACTTTTATGTGTTAAATATGCTTTATTAGGTTCCTGAATATTAATGACTTCAGGTCACTGTTGCGTTAAGTCTTCTAAAGTTGTAGGTTTAATTTTTATAAACTTAGTAATCTCTTCTTTATTTAGCTACAGCTGTTCCAACGCAAGAAAAATATGAAATATTGAAAACATCGACATGGTCAGATATGCCGCTGTAAATTAGTCCCCTTAGATTAGTACTGATTGGTAATAATATTGTCCCTGTTGCACATGAGTCACCAAAAGTTTAAACATACATTGCACTAGGAGTAAGACATTATTTTGCAGGAAAAATGATCACAATTGATATATGTTATATAATTATGATATGAACTAATTCTTTTAGTTCCAGGGTTTATGTACAAGGCAAACTGGAATATAGTCAGTATAAAGATGATGATGGCAACAATATAACATCTACTTCAATAATAGCAGGTAATCAATTAGATGTACAAACAGAATTCATTTCAGCGTTTTAATTAATATCATTCTGAAATCGGAGTGTACGCAAGTATAGAAAAAAGTAATTACACATTGTTTTTTTAATTTAATTTCTCTCGTTTACAAACGAGTCCCATTGCCTTATGCTTTTTATGATTCAGAATGGCCTGCAGATATTTATTATTCCATTTTGTGCACTTAGATGCCTTGTTTCGCTCACCCTACTATTGTTTAAAATAGCTACATTTATTGTTTGACATTCCATCTGTCTATATTACCAAATAAGGTATTCTTGCTTTCATTAAATGATCAGTTTCTGTTACAGCTTGTATTAATCATTTTCAGGAACAATTTCGGTACCAACATTTGATACCAAATGTCATTTTCATCGAATCTATACTTTCTTGATAAATCCCAATGTATTGATTTTGCCACGTTATAATGTCTTTTTATATTCTTTCTGTGCCAACACCTGATGTAGTGCCTACAGTCTCAGTGTTCTGCCTACACATTCTACATTTTTCATCTATTTGTGACTTATTAGTGCTGTTGCTGTTGCTGTTGTTGTGTATAAATAAACTTTGGTGATATTTGATCAAAATAAATTTCACTTTGAATTGAAAAAAAACTCTATAGATATGATTTATAAAATTTCAAAATGCAGTAGTTTTATTGTATATTCTGAATGTTATTCTGAATGTTAATTTGTCGTAGAATGACTTGGAAAAGCAGCATATTGAGACTTGACTAAAAAAATATAATTATCATCAATTTACTTTTAAAAAAAACCTAATTTAAATAGAATAATTTTCATTGTTATTGAATTACAGATGATGTCATATTTTTGGACCAAAAAACTGATGATAACCTGTAGACTAGTAATGAAACATGTGAGTTAGATACATTTTGGGGCTAGAAATGTCAAGAAAATATAAATGTGCAACGGCAGTGAATTTTCCACTTCACTCGATCTAGGAGATAAATTGACACTTCAAGGTATACTATCAGTCAAAAAATCGAAAAAAAACCCCTTAAAAATTCAATTAAAATTTTTAATAGGGCATTTTACAGAATCAAAAAAGTTATTAACTTTCACCGGGAGCAAGATTGATTAAAAATATATTTGCCAACTTGCATGCATTTGAAAAAAAAATCCTTAAATTAATTACCAGTCAATTTAAGTGAAGTTTTACAATGAATAATTATTAGGTATTTTCCAGTGAACTTTCTATCGCGTTATCACTGTTATTCTGAAATGCAGCTAGCTGTCTGTATGTTCAGCAACGGCGCGTCGAGAGCTTGTGTGACTGGTGCGACATTCGACAAGATGAGAGCACACGAGATCGTGTTATATTCTAAGGCCAACGTAGCTAGTCTGCTGTAGGCATAGCCTAGGGCAGAGAAAGAAAAGGAATAAAGTGATATGCAACATGACCAACAGTCATTTTCGACTGACAATTACTGTAATCCAATTGAATGTGAAAGATGAATAGCGATCAAGAAGGCAAAACAACAAAAAATAATGGCGAGGTCGTCAAGTTTGTGCTAGCCTCTAGCCGAGCCCTTTTTTTCATTATGAATAGCGACCCCCTGGTATAGGGTAAGCTAATGTTATGAATAACGAACCTTATGAATAATGAACCTTATGAATAGCAAACCTTATGACTCGAGCTTGACCCCCGCCAAGCCTAGGCCTTCATCATACAATTCCGAACGGTGAGTTATGAACTAGGCCTAGCCTATCTAGATATCTAGATATAATATATTATTATTTTAGTGGCCTAGGCCCTAGAAGTGGATAGGCTCCCTGCCTCCCTATTTTAGGCTTTATGCCAATGTAGTATGAACAAGCCATATCATTTGGTGGGCTGCCTGTATGTATGTATGTATGCAATGTAGGGTTACTAAAGTAGGCATAGGACCGGGGGTATTATAGAATATGCCTCTCCTAGACCAAGACAGTTAGTTTTTTATAGGCCCATTTTAACCTTAATTTAGGCCGTGCCCTTACCAGATTGTACGGCCTATTTTATTTATTATATACTGTCTAGAATCGTGCTCAGATCATACTAACTTTCTGTTATCTACACCAGCTACACGATTTCTACTGACATCCCAAGGTCTACCAGTTGATTTAATGTAGGCCTATGCTGCTATTTATTAAGAGAGGTGGTTACACACCATAGATCAAGAAACATCCTACTAACTGCACTGGATGGACTATACATAAAGCCATGACAGGCTGTCGTGAAAAAGATGGTACTATAAAAAGGTAACACATTGAATTAATCCTATTATTATAAGCTACAATATTCTTTGTTTGTCTTTTATAGTTGTGTATTCATTTTCAGGATCCATACCTGCGGGCAAGAGAACACACCTGAATTCAAGCAAGTTAATAAATAAATTACATAATGGATACACTGGTGAAGCAGATGTTTTTTTTTTGTGCTTTTTGTTTTGTTTTGTTTTATTTATTTATTTTTTTTGTAACAAATTATATGAATTAATAGGCTGTTCTCTGATAGATCTTACCGTAATTACGATGTTCTGCAATTGTTATTTTTAGGCACATTTCAGTTTATCTTGCAATCAGCATGTCATTGTTTTAAGTAAACCAGATTTGAACTAATTCAGGTATAAAATTTATAAAATACCACATTTTCATAATTTACTAAGAATAAAATTATAGCTTTAGACTTTCATGTTCTTTTGTTTTTAGATACCAACGAGTCTTTAACAAAAGAGGTGGTCATTTGAACCAGTGAAAGAAAGCAAAGGCTATGAGCATGTTAACCAGTTAATGGAAATAGTTGTCAAGTGAAGTGGAATTTCTATTTGATACAGTATGTTGTAGAACTGATTTTTCTAAGACACAAAAAGTATATTTGACGAAAAACTCGGGAGCGGGTTAATAAGATACAGATTTTTGAATATTTAAAAACTGGGGGAAGCGGGGGAGCGTAAACCTCTTCTCAAGATGTTATTAAACCAATCTGTAATTTTCAGTTACGAATAAAGGACACTTTGACATAGAAAGGGAGGCCAAAATAGGCCCTACAAAATAAACTGTATTGTATGAGGTTTGTGCCTTGGTTTGTGAATGAAATTCAATGTATTTTAATTTACTAATGTATAATGCAATGAAGTCTAATTTTGTGTGGTTATAAATTTAAAAAAAAATTAAAGAGTAGCATTCTGTAAATTTTACAAGTTTCACCTGTTATTTGTTCAGATTTTATTTAACTTCTATAATAATAATCATGTTACATTTATATACTGTAACATGTAATGCAAAAGCTTCTGTGGCACGTAAGCTTTACAGCTTTTGATTTTGAATAATGATAATAGTATGCTGTAAATGGTTCTTAAATATATAAACTAAAAGTTTTGAAAAATGCATGACAGTTTCGGTTGCTGACAGTTACCATTATCAAATGACTGGAATGTACAAGTTAAGCTACATCTGTCCTCTGAGGGACCTCTGCTTTACATCAGATCAGGCGTGATTTACCGACATAGCGCCACCAGTCGACAAGCTGGAGATGAGCTTAACCTGTACATTCCAGTCATTTGATAATGGTAGCTGTCAGCGTCCCAAACCGTCATGTAAGTTTCAAAACGTTCAGTCTATATGTTGAAGAACCATTTACAGTATACTAATTCAACTAAAGACTAGATGAAGTTCTTCCAAGATAGTAGTATGGTAGTAGTAGTAGCAACAGCAGTTAGGCATATAACAATAGTTATTATTTTATTTTACTGTACTTGCTATATTACTGAAAGTCATTTAGTTATGAACCATATACATACAGGAAATATTATTGGATTGTCGGATCTGATTGATTACTTTTATTAGAGATTATATATTTCTATTTGAAATTGCAGTGTTACATTGACAATGTTTGTATGTAATTGGAATAAAAATAGATGCCCATTAAGAAGCTAAAAAGTGTAAGAAACCAGAACATATCCAAGTGGGCTCAGTATGTAAACAATTTCAATTGCACATGTAATAATAAGCATTAGTACAGTATTACATTTATTTACTGTTGTGAAAGTGTATAAATCATATTACAACGATTTATGTTTCATATTTAGGCTATTAATGTACTACTGTGTTTTGAAAAAAGTGGTTTTTTTTTTACACTTGTATTAGTACAACAGTATGGTCTCCCTCCAATGAAAGACCCTCCAATGAGAAACCACTTCCAATTAAAGACTGTAGGATCCAAACTACATACAGTATAATTGTAGAGGGCATATATATGCAATGAGAACTCTTTCAGTCTCCATAAGTTCTTCTATAGAGAGGTTGAACATCACTTTAGTCTTCTTGTTGGTAATGTTGAAGTTGTCCCTTTTGGGCTTCTTCATATTGTTTCGGAACCTCAGGATCCAGGCGGTAATTCTTATCAACCATACCCAACTTAAGCAACTAAGAATCGGGTCCTTTAAACAGTTACCAGGTTCAATTATCACTGTAACTGCAATTGATTTTGTTTCTTTGCCTTCCGGATCGTTTGGGATCATTTAAAGATCGATGGGCAACTATGGCCACTCAGCTTCAGCTTGTTGGAGGAATTGAGGACCGGAATGCCACATATCACTCGTTATTAAGTCCTCAGCAGGTATTTCATGGGATGCAAAGTTGGCTGGATATTATATTTCACTTTATTTATTCAAATATATCAACATTAAAAAACAAGTTACAAATCGTGGCCAAAGGCCAAATTGGTAGCAACTTTTACAAAGAATAAAAGATAGTTTATTTCAGTTATATATATATATATATATATATATACACATACATACAAAGACATGCAAGTGCAGCAACTTGATTGTTCTAAGAGAGGGGAGCAGCCAGTGCCTCAGTCGCCAGTGAGACTAAAGGGGGAGGAGGGATTAAGATAAATTGAGTACAGTAATTGAATGTAAAAAGGTATAGGACTATTAGAAAATCTTTTGGTTTTGCATTTAAGCTGTGAATAATTACTTCCATTGCATAGACTTCTACAATGAGATTGTAGAAGATTCAGATCAGCAAAATGATTAGTAAGAGAAAGGCCTTTAGCAAATTTGAGGCAGTGGACAGCTCTCCTCTCTTAGAGGGGGTCCAAATTACAAAGAGTTCTAGCATGTTCATAAGTCTGATAGTTTTTTCCTAAAATAATACGGCAAGCACGCTTTTGAGTAGCCTCAAGTTTTGCACTAAGCGTTTCCATCATCTTGTGTCTTTCTTGCGTGACCGTTGCGCAACAGATCTTCCTTGAATTCTGTATATTTTGTTCGCATCGTTGTGTTCTTTTTCAGTTTGATTTTCAAGGATTGGAGTCTCCGCTCCACCACGATGAAGTTGTTAGGAAGATCTGATGGGGGGGATCTCCAAGGCATACCAATCTGATGTCTGTTTCCAATGTGTTTCACAGATTCATTCATTATGTCTAATGCCTTCCTATCGTTCTGCGACATCACTGACTTTTCAGCCTTTATATCCCTGAACTCAATATTACAAAATTGCCGAAATTGATCGTCGAGATTGGTTTTCATATGCTGTAGTGAAGTTACAAGTGTGGCTTTATTGACCGGAACCTACAGGTCCATTTACTGTCCAACCTAGTGATGTGCGTGTGGCGTATGACCCTCCATTCTCAGATCTTCCCACTTCCAGTGGTTGGATCAATTCAGGCATATCATTACCAATCAAATGTTCCACTTTTCCATCAATTTCTGGTATGTCAATATCCTTTAGATGAGGCCATCATTTTATGTCGTCTTGCCTGGCAATAACGCTGTTAGATATCGGCAACACTGGTTGAGTGTATATTTTTGGAACTACTGTTGGCTTTTTACTTTCCAAAATTGATATTTCTAAAGAAATCAATTGGCAGGTATCAACAGATTCCCCATTCATTTCTGAAAGATACACATTGTGACAGCCAATGCGCACCATTGCAGAAATGACATTTTATGAACTTCTATTTGGCCTTCATTTGTGTTGGTGGTGCTGAGGTACAACTAGTCGTGGTGGCAGCGCACAATTTCTTTGGTTGCCTAAGGTTTGTTCACTGGCTGTTGTTACCATAAAGCTTGGATCATTACGAATTTTCGCTTCATACTGGATGAATTCGACGAAAACCTCAAATAGTGGAAATGCGACATTCTTCTCGGCCTTGCATTTCGCATCCTTTTTCATCCAAGCTTCTTTTAGATTATGTGGCAACTTCTGGACCGTGTTATGGATTTCTTGTGCTAAGAGGTTTCTGGGTGATGGTGGTTGGCACTAACACATTGGTTGATACGGATATAGGATTGGTTGGTTTGATATCCGACACCACTGGTGTCGGTTCCTTAATGCCCTCAACAACGGAGAGGGTTGGGTTTGATAGGTTGACAGCCCCTGTCGCAGGCTTTGTTTCTGGCATCAGTAGTTGACGAAGTTGAGATTAGTTTCGGAACATCTGCTAGTGCAGGTTCTGTCCGTACTTCTTCCGCCTCTAGTACGGCGGCCTTGGCGGCCATAACCGCTGCGTCTTTCTCTGCCTCTAGTAGCAGTGCTTCTACTTCTTGGGCAGCTCTTCGTTGCCTTAGGTCTGCTTCTCGTTTCACGAACTGCAACCTTGCCTTTGCAGCTTCTGCACAAATTCGAGCTTCAACTACAGCTGAACGGGAAGACTTGTTCGTCCCGCCGGACGTGTTGCTCGCATTGGATACAACGCTCGCCGCGTCATTGACCTCAGACTTGACACTTCTTGGCGTGGTTTGCTGTTGACAGGTCATTTAAAAAAATGACCATGGGTCTACATCGAGTAGATTAAACGGGTGTGGTGATTCCAGTGGCGATTTTGTAAATCCGTGATCGAAATCGGGTAGATTATCATATTGGTATGACATAACTTTAAACTTTATGTAGGATACAAACTACATATAATTGTAGAGGGCGTATATGAACTTCAAACACGGTAGACAAAATTGTAGCATTTATTCAAACGCAATATTTGATTTAGATTCCAATTCAAGTTCTGATGAACTAATGAACTGTTAACCGGTTTAAAGTTATGTGTGGGTTATACGTCAAATAATGAAGTATTGAAAATATAAATTTCCTTAAAAGGTATAAAATACTGTATATATAAAACTGGATTGAATGGAAGCTAACGATTGAATGATTAGGTGTGGCCAACTCAAGGAATTGAGGCCACTTTGAGCATTGCATTGGTCATAACTTAGGAATTTGGTATAGTCAGGGCAGCAGGGAGTGATGTCTTAAACAGTTGTTAATCAAAGTCAAGCTCAAAGTCAACACTGTGATTAACTTTTGGTCAAAGTGAATAGGACACACAAATCTTGTGGGCGCATTATATTGGTTTTAGCCTTAACAAAGACCACTTCCTTGTGATCCCGATTGAACGCCTTCATTCATTCATTTCATTTATTATTTCCAGGCAATATAAAATACAAAAAACAAAGACACAGCCTGAGGATAACCTAAAGCAAACTTAATTACTATCGAGAGGTTCTCCAAACAGAAACAAGACAACAAACGCACACATAAAAATAGCAAGCTTAAATAAAAGTACCGCACAGAATAACAATAAAATTAAAGAAACCAGTCAATATTTAAAAAAAAAATTACATTGCTCGCTCCAATTAAAGACTTCCTCTAATTAGAGACTAAAGACCAAGGTTTTGGTGGAACCCACTGAAGATTTTCTCTCCAATTAAAGACCACTAGTAAATACTAATTGTAATGCATTTTTTAAATAATAAATGTTTACATTTTTACATACATCATAATACCATGCATTTAAGCTCTACTAAGGTGATATTTTGTGTATACTTGCTCCATTTTCAATGTACAAAAATGCTCTATTCGGTTGATCATTGATCCTACTTCCATTTCATTTCTGCAATCTCCTGCTAAAAACGTTTTAGTTTTTATCATCTATTATTTGGTACAATCCACATCTTAGTCTTACTGTCCTGTTTTTAAAACGAACTTTAGTCGAACTTCGGACTAGAATTTCATTTAGTCCTAGTTGCAACTTCAACTTTAATTTGTATTCACAAACAACGTAGTCGAAGTTTTAACTACAACTAAATCAAGTCCTAGTTTTAGTTCAGCTGAAGACGGCTGGCAAGCAACTTTAATACAGACGGAATGTTAGAGATCTGGTAACGTGATGAAAATTAAGCTGTTATCTGTGGTTAAAAAACATATTTCCTCATAATTCATAATAGACCATCATTCGCTTAATTAATTAACTTTAATAATAAATATATTAGTTGTTAACATATAACGATAAAGATTACTGAATTTGGAGAAGGATTATAATTGAGCTCGAGTGAGGGCAGCGGCGAGGGCATTTTTGTTGTTGTTACGGTGAAGCTACATGACTGCAACACGAAGGGATTTCGTACAAATCAGAAACTATCGCATGTAGCTAGCAAAACATGTTAATTTCGCCTTTTGGAGCACACTCAGGGTACATACTGAGGATACCTACTTTTACAATTGTATTTATTCTTTTCAGTCTATCGTGAGTTTCAAAAAACACGTTTTTAGTTGGGTAAATATTAAAAGATAAACTAAAAGATAAAAACTAAACAGGCCAACATACCTAGGCCAGGCTGACAATAACTCTAAATATCAAAAGAATAAACAAACCAATAATCCGACCCAAGCTACAGCAGTATTCCTACATACAGCTCGCAGTATTGTACGAAGTGACCACACCGGGGACTTCCTTGTATGTACCATGGAGTTTTATATGCACCCGCCGGCGTATGAAACACTTTGTTCAGTGGTGAGACCTCTTAAACCGGTTTTGTTTACGACATGAGACATGGGCAACAGATATTCATTTACAAATTGTTCTACCTTTGCAATAATGGACAATTAAAAATATGGAAATACTAATAAAACAAGGTAATAACTTTGCCAACTACTGTACTAGTGTTTTAGGTCTACTTTCGACGACGATTTCTTTCAACGCGTTCCAGCGTCACGTTTGCAGCCACCATATGCATCAAAACCAAGAGCACATCTTTTATTTTGGGGACTTCCCGTTTGTCATCGGTTATTCACGTCAGCAGAAGGCAGCACTGTTAACGCAATCGCAAGCGACAAAGAGATATTGTAATGCACATGTGCTAAATTTAAATAAATATTTCCTGGCCGTTGCCATACCTGTCAACCTTGAGAAAGTTCAAAGAGGAAGATCGGGTGACACATAATAAGTGCCGAAGGCATGAACAGTGGCTCAGGGCCAGGGGCCGCCAAGGGCTACCGGTCGGGGCCCTTTGGCTTAAATGGCATATCTAAACGGTATTAGTGAGTTTATAATCATCTCAGATACATTAGTTATTGTAAGATAGTTTAAGATAACGAAAGGCATCTTCCCTTCTTATGAAAATTCATTACAAATTGAAAAAGAAACAACATTTATTAAAATTTTAGGATAAGCGTAAGTTTTGCCGGTGTTTGCGTAAGATTGGAATATGACTTACTGCGATGCATACTTGTTGACAGGTCTGCGTTACTAGTACTGGTAGTTGTAGCCAGACATTCGGCAGCCGTTGACAAATGTTGGCGTTAGAAGACTACATATCATGAAGAGAAGGTCTGTACACAAACAATGACCAAACATACAAATATGCAAAACTGTTCAAATTAATGTTTATGGATTAAACTTTCTTTGATAAACTGGCTTCTATCAAATTAACTGTCATCTACGACGCAATGAAGAACAGATTTAATTTTCTTTCCTCTCGTTCAGTTTGTTGCATAGAGAAATAATTATTAACGGTCATTTTAAAACTAATTCGTTTTTTTGGGGGTATTTGGGGATCGTTTTGGATGCTTTTTTCGACTTAATTGTTCATAAAAAATTGATCAATTCAAATTTTTAATTTAATCCAACAAATTTCTTTGTTTTTGACTGATAGTATATTTTTAAAGAACTACTTGCTAAATTGTGGTCTGAAAGCATGAAAAATCTTGCGCATGCAATTGTGGACATCCTTATTGTACATAGGTAAACAAGAAATTAAACATTGTAAGAATAAAGGCTGACAAAACATAATTATTTTTATTGGATACAATTCATATATCACATACTAATAGTTTTATAATCTTGTTCTACAGAAAGAATTATTATTGCAATAGTCTATGGGTTGACAACATATTCACTTATTTTTTAAAAATAATTTTATCACATCACATTAACCAAAAAGAATTAAAAATATAAATTGCTAGACCTATCTTATTAAAAAATGATAGACATAACACAATATATTGTTTTTAACCTGTAAGGTTTTCTCTTTGTAGGTTCCAACACCAGATCAATTAGTAAATCTGTGGGGATGTGTGTACCAGCATGAATTCAACCTACTTGTGTGTGTATACTGCAACAGGATTTTATATTTATGTCGCATTTGAATTCAGAACCTTTAAGTGGCGAAGGCCATCCAACCAGTCACCTTTCACAAATCATGTTTCGGAGATGAAAGATAAAAAAAAAAAAAAAAAAAAAGAAGTGGTTCTGTCTCGAACCACTGATTCTTATGAAGTTTCAGGGTTTGTAGACTTATGTATTAATCATGTATGCCAAAATCAACATTCAATACTCTAACCTACCATTGCTAAGGTAGTTAAATTCCTACGTTGTCCATTCGCGGGCCGTTTCCACGATATCAGCCCGTTGTAAAATTTGAATGCTCATTTCTTGAATACTATTCTGTATTTTTAAATGCCTGTAACTTTATAACGAAATGTTGGATAAATTCTTTCACCATTTTATAACTTTCTTTTTATTGATTAACACAAATGCAATATTTTTTGCTAGGAATGAGTGGTTTGGCTGTCTTTGCCACATTGCATTCAAAACAATTTTTGGGATTTTTATACATACAACACATATATCACATTTTTACAAAGGTAATTATTGTGGAGAACATACCACTTTTGGTATATTTCATACATGAAACATTGACGTTTAACCTATATTGTAAACTACTTCCGCGTTAGTGAGCTCAGAATCTGGGGTTGGATTTGTCAAACTTTAATATACTTTGAGATATTGATATGAAGGGTACAATAATGCCTTACTATAAAGATGAAAAATATGCAACCATTGATGATAAGAGGGTCTTGCCATGTTTTTGCGTCGCTATTTATCGTGCCCTTTGTCAACTGTGGATCCACAGTAAGACTGTATTCTAACACCATCTCATGCTATGATTTATTGTTCAGAAGATCCATTGATTAATAAAATTTGCTTTGCGGCTAGCTTTTTTTCTTCAAGTATATCCATTAGGCATTTGTGAATAAAAATATATTGTTGCTGCAAAAAGAAAAAAATCAGTCTTAATATATTTCTTCGAAAAAGCATAGTAAAAATGCTTGCCATATCAAAACCAGCGTACTGTCGTTAAATGTTAAACTAAATAATTAGCATGAGAATGTGGCTGTAATCTGTACTTTTATACAGAGAAGCCATAAAACTTTTACTCACTTTTACTGTAGCAATAGTAAGTCGATTGCAGTATGACTTACCATTATAATACATGAATATATTAAAAAGCACCCCATTATTCTGCTGTCATCATATTCATATAGTTAGGACTGGTGACTGTCCATGTAGAATGGAATATGCAAGGATTATCCTAGTACGTATATATACATCCAGATTACAACATTTTATATACTATACTAGAATAGCTTCAAACACCGGAAACCAGCGTAGAATTTGCTACCATATTTAGGCTCGTCCCCGAGAAGGGGGGGGGGGTGTGGGGGAAAAGGGTATTGCAATGACCTCCTTCTGTCTCTGTGTCTCTCTGTCTGTGTGTGTGTCTGTCTGTCCTGTTTGTTTGTGTGTGCCTGTCCTTCCGGAAGCATAACTCAAAGGCTACTGGGCCGATTAACCTCAAACTTTCACACATTGACAATATTACATGTACCTCGGTCTTCAGAGGTAAGATTTAGATTTTTGAACTTTATTTATATAGTTTTTGGTCGCAACTGACAGAACCAACTCGAGCGGATCGTTCGACTGGGTCATCTAGCTAGGTCAGGCTGAATCAAGCAGATCGGCCACACACCGACTCGAGCGGACCTACCATGTGTCAAATTTTGGCCGGCGGACAGCAAGCAGTCTGGAAGGCTGTAAGCCCAACTGATGGGCTTGCACGCCTCGTTTGGTGGGTGGATTGGAGAAGTAAGATGCAGATTTTTATATTTTCCGGATGTATATCTCACAATCTGCCGTGCCAATTAAAATAAAAATTGAAAAATAATAAAATATGTAAAAAGTATTCTATAGATGCACAAATAATAAAATTAAGTAATTTGAAAGAAATATATAATACAACAACAACATGCGGGGTGCGCTATTTTGAACTGGTTATTGACTAGAATATTTGGCTAATAAGAGAGACCTAGTTGAGTACTGAAGCCTCGATAATTACTAGCCGACTATGGGTACGAGCCAGTCAAAATTATGGGTACGAGCCATCGTAGGCCCCTCAGGTCTTCGTTTAGCCTAGTCTTAAGTAGGCATAGGGCTGTATAATTCTACAATTTAAAAAAAAAAAATTTATTCAGTTATTCAACAGCGATAAAAACCGCCACTAACAGGTTGAATCAAAACGTAATAAAATATATGTAAACAATAATGTGAAAAGTTAAAAAAAAAACACTTACAAAGATTTAACAATTTTACTTTTAAAAACATTTAAACTATCATAAAAAAGATCAAAATCACAAGTAACAAGCAGACTATTAAATTCATTGGGTAACTGCTGAAAAATGCCCCGTTTTGTGCAATCAACACGACCGTATGGAACGTGGAGCAAATACTGCGAGTATGAACATTTAGATTAAAAAAAGAAAAAAGAGGAAATACGCTAGAATGAAAACATGATATACTGTAGGCCTACATACTTGTATACGTAACTTGATACGTAACTGTTGTAATTTGGTTGTATATATAATATACAGGACAGCATTATCTGTACTAAGATTATATAACCCTTGCATATTCCATTCTACATGGACAGTCACCCGTCCTAAATATTATGAATATGATGATAGAATAATTGGGTGTAAAATGTCGATTTTCTTGTTTTGGTCACTATTGCTGGTTTTGACATGGCAAGGCCTTTTCATATTGGTAGTCTTGTAAATATAGACTCATAGAAAACCAATGTTTCTGGCAAATATATTAAACAAAAAATCACCTCTGTCTGCACCATATACGCACGATGAAGACGCATCTCGCATACAATCCCCATAATGTCAACGTGATCATATTTTTCAATATGTTGAAGTAAGCGATCAAGACATATGAATGTTCCTGTTCGTCCAACACCAGCACTTTGGAATAAAAAATAAAACATTGAAATACTTGTCCACATTAGCTGGAAAAAAATCTAATGTAGCATTTTATTTGTACAAGGTGAAACGTATCAAAATTAGCTTCCCCAGGAAAATAATTTAAACTTGTTATGATCAATAGGTACATGATCTACAGTCTACATAGATACCCAGAACCCTAGCAGCAACTTGACAGGAGGTCAATTATTTTGATAATTGATGTTGCGTTACATCTCAATTCTGGAGGTCAAAAAGGTCATTATAAGCAAAGATAGGCTAAACTAAATGCCGTCTACAAAACTTCTGAGATAAGGATTGCTGGCCGCTGTCTGATTTTGAAAAAAAACAAAAAAAAAAACACATTGATGTTACCATGCTAATATAATGAGTCGTTTAAAACGACATGTAATATTTGATTTCGCTCCACGAATAATAAAGTGTTATTTGAATTTGAGTTACATACTGTGAACATTTTTATTATTTAGTTGGCCGCGGTCTGATAATAATTTAAGTACCTATGACGAATTCGAGTCAACTCGGCCCCATGTCAACTCGACCCCAAGTATATCGTTATTATCATGATTAGTTTGGATTTTTGGTCATGCAGCCTACCGTACTAAGAGAATGTGATCACTTAATCAAAACAGTTTTTAGAAAGCGCAAAGAGGATAGAGGATGAAAAAAAACAGTTATTGATCAAATATGAAACAGAGTGACAGTTATTTTGAAATTAAAAGAAATGCTGAGAATAGACAGCTCTAAAATAAGGATACCATAGGACCTGCCAAAATAGCTGTGTACCAATGAATGAATGAGGCCTAGTTGTTAATTATACATGGGCGGCAGAACCGGGGGGCCCGGGCCCCCCCCCCCACTTTTTGGCGAAAAATATATAATGTCTGGAGAACTTTGTATGATCGGAAATGCAAAAAAAAGTAGGAGGGAAGAAGGAGAAGGATGGGAAAGAGAATGTTTATCCAGTACAAGACCGAGTTACATTTTCTCGCAATTCACATTGGCGGATCTGGGAGGAGGGGATCATGGTATTCACAGTCCCATTTTAATTTCATGTTTTAATTTTTTTTTTTAATTTCAGTCAATGGCATGCGAAACGTGTCTTGTGTGTCAGGCCTAGGAACCTAGGGGTCTAGTCGGGGGGGGGGGTGCTTTAAGCAGGTAGGACCTAACTTAGCTTGTAACTACTGTAGGCACACTAGTCTAACCTCTTTTGCTCAGTGTTTGATAGGAATGTACCTATTTACTACTGGTACTACACCCTATAGAATGGGGTACTAGCTGTTGTAGGTAGTATTACATTTGATAACAGACCTACAAGAAGCTCACAGTTAGTTACAGACGCAGCCTACATCCCATAAATCGGTAAGATTTCATAGGCCTACCGTGTATAAAGAACAATACAGTAATGGTAATAGAATAGTCGAGCGTCACGACATTGCGAAGTGCCTGCTCTTGTTGGTATCGGACTCGAGTCGAGTCAATCCGAGACGGCCCGAGTGGAGTTTTATGCAAATGTTTTGTAAGGGAAAAAAAATCGCACCCCGTCAGAGAGAGCTCCCCCACCCCCACGAGAGGAAAAAACAACGCAATTTGTCGGGGAAAAAAAGAATTATGCAGTTTGTAAATAAATATTATTAGTAATACCCTATTGTGTAAAGGGGGTGAACGCAAAACAATTGAATAACTCGCGTCTCATAACTTTTCCTAATAGTACTAATTATAAAATCATTGCCCACATTCTCAGTAACAGGTTGCGGATGGTTATTAAATCATTGGTTAACTAGATCAAAAGGGCGTTTGGCTGGACACAATATTTGTTTAATAAATTTGTTATATTGTACTGATCGATATGATATTGAAGGGGCAATAATGGTCTTGCATTTAAAAAAAACTTTTGATTCAATTAATAAAGATTGTATGTTTGCTGTTTTAAAACAAATGTTTAATTTCCAAAATCGGGTTTTTTTTTGGTAAAAGACATAGGTTTCTGAAAGATGTTAACATGAAGAGAAGCATACGACAAGGTTGTCCGTTACTGGCACTTCTATACTTGTTGTCGTAGTTATGGCTTTAATGTAAGAAGTAATTATGTTTACAAGGGAATTAAATTGCCCAATGAAACAGATAATGTATTAGCTAGAACTAGTCACTTGGCAGGCAATACAAGTAACTCTCAATATCATTGAATCTTTTTGTAAAAATATCAAAATAGACTTAAACCAAAAGCTTATGGATTGGTAAATGGAAAGACAGATTGATGAATCATTTGATATGTGTTGGGAAACATTCAGTTCGACTTTTAGGAATTTATGTACAATACAATTCGGATTCATGTACTAGTAAAAAATTGGATGGCAATTATTAGAGTTTGAGCAAAATATAAAATTATGCAGTTTTAAACACCATTTAATGTACAAAGTTGTAATTTTGAAGTGCTTTGAATGAACAAAATTATCTAATTATATATCTAAGGTACCTGATACCTTGCGTAATGTATATAAATAACAATTGCGTTTATTGAGGTGGCACTTACCTACAATGGACTAATGTTGGAGTATTCTCATTTAAAATGTGAAGTCGCACTGTCTTAACAAAATTTACTAATGGCGAGCTTGTTTCTGGTACACCATGGTCAGGCCAGTCTAAGAAATGGAAGTGCTTCACTTTTCGTGTTTTAGCACTCTTAAAAAGAAAATCTTCTAATTAGTGCAAAGAGGGAGAAAATGAATACAAAAGAAAAGGTGGATGGATAACATCACCACATATATGGAAACAACAAACTGGGCAAGAGCGGCAATACACACAGAAAAAGAAGAAAAATGTTGGATGAGGGCTTTACACAGCAGTAGGTGAAACATGATGATGATGATGATGAATGCCATTTCATTGCATTATGAGAGTATACACATTCATTAAAACATTAAAAATATACACAGCAGTAGGTGAAACATGATGATGATGATGATGAATGCCATTTCATTGCATTATGAGAGTATACACATTCATTAAAACATTAAAAATATCAACTCACATATTGAATCATAAATTCTCTAACATGCCAGTTCTTTTCTGTTTCTGTCTTCGTTGTCATAGTTACAATGACATCACCAAAAAAAACCGGCTTGTGATCCTCTGGCCAGTATTGCTCACATCGTACCTTAGGACAAAAAAAACCAAAAAAACTCCCCATACAATACTAGTATAATATCTTTCTATGATTAGGATTTCACCGTGGTAATATATAATTGTAATAATGACGCAGGCGATGACGATGTAATTTAATTATATAAAATTTCTGCTGTACAGAAACATAAAAAAAAAAAAATTAAATCCATTATCTCATAACAGTCAATCAATCATTCTTTTAATTACTAGATAAAAATATTCCACAAATCTGCTGTTGTAAAATACCATCAATACATTTATTTGTTAAAAACGCCGGCAGTGGTTACAATGGCGACAATAAAAACAACTACAACAAGATAATCAGACACAGTGGCGTAGCAGGCGGGAAGGGGGTGGGGGGCAGGGGCAGAATGCTCCTCTCCCCCTGATGGTTTTACCGGGCTGACCAAGCCGTCGTACCGGGCTGGGAAATAAAAGAAAAGAAAGAGGGGAGAGGGAGGGAAAGAGAAAGATGGGGAAAAGAAAAGGAATGGAAAAAGATAAGAGAAAATTAAAGACAAGAATAAAAAGGAAGATATCATAATGACCACTCACAACACCCTGCAACCCCTTCTCCACTTCAAAAGATGTCCATAACTCCTTTGATCTAAGCCGCCAGATATTCTCCACGGCGGTGTAACCACCGGGGACAAAGGGAAAATATCCATCTGTGGAAAATCATTCCCCACCTCTTGAAGATGCCCTCAAGTTTCGCATTTCTTGTTAAAGTAGGCCAATTTCCTCTAAAAATTGCACATTTCGGAGAGGTTTGATCAATTCCGACGAAATTAGAATTGCAAATATTTTTGGCGTTTTTTAGGGTTAGCCTTCTAAGTTATTTAAACAATAGTAGTCCTAAACAAGAATATGTTTGTAATAAATAGAGCCATAAAAATGCTTAAATTCAGTTTCAAAAAAAATGTGTGGCCATATATAACATAAGCCCTAAACTAAAAAAAAAAATTTTGTGCGCTTCACACACATTTTTTAGGGTGCACTTGTCCTCCTACACATGATAGTCCCAAACTCAAATAGAAAGAACATTTAAGATAAGACCCCTGTTACGCGCCTGATCAGACATTATACATCCTTGCCCTGTTGTGCCACATCTATGTACTGGAAAAAAAATAATAGCATTTATGTACATTGTAGCCATTTTTCAAATATAACAAAACATCCTGTAAAAAAATAAAATAAGGCCACAAAAAAAAAAAATATATACTTGTTTAGCGCCACCGCCCGACCCTGATTTTCTAGCCGCCTTTTTTTTTTTGGTTAAAAAGTGCTGAAAATCGACTAAAAAATGCTGATTAATAGAGGAAAAACGATCGTTTTTTTCATCTTCAGCACAGGGAACAAGATGTGAAGTGCGCGACCAAGTGTGTTTTCTTTTTCTGCAGAAAAAAGTAGTAGTAAGTATGGCTAGGCCCACCTGGCATAGGCCTAGCCTAGCACTGCAGAAGTTTGCCTTCGGAACCACAATGCTTATTAAAATAAATATTGTACAAACAAATCTTTTATGTAATTTAGTGTCTGTTATAGCCTTTGTAAAAAATTTGGCTTGGCACCAATGCAGTTTTTGAAATTTCTAGGCCTAAGAAACCTACACATTAGGGCCTAGGCTAGGCCTAAGTCAGCAAAAAAATTTTTTAAAAATCCGCCCCCACCCCGTCCCTGAAAATTTCTGAGGGTGTGACGCTAAACAAGTATATTTTTTTTTGTGGCCTAATTCACATTTTGATTCCGATTAGCAATAAATTCGTGGAAAATGCATGTAGAATTTTCACATTGTCTAACGAAAATAATGTTGTGATACACGCAAAAGGAGTGGGAAGTATCCAAAATTATATTTTGTAATATTCAAAAACATAATTCCGACAGTTTTTAAATATATACAGTAGGCTATAATGGAATGGTTTCGTCTGTTTCATCATCTAAAATCATAGGCGTAGATCCCGGGGATGGGGGGATATATCCCCCCCCCCCAATATTTGACAAGGGGGATGGTCCATTGTATCATCCCCCCAATATTTTGACTATGTATGGGATAAAATTGAGCTTTACACACTTCAAAAGACTCACAGAAATAATTTGCACAGTCTTATGCGCTTACAAAGATGAAAATTAGCATAATGTATTAATGTTGATAACAAAATTATTTTATCTGGTACCAATCTAAGCTCTTCTTTCCTTAGATGTTAGATGTGCTTGCAAAGAGAGCCACATTTTACACTGAATGGTGTGTACGACATCAGTATTGTTATGTCAATTCCAAGAATGTTTAAGGTTATATCGGTTGATGAGGAATTTATTGATTAGGCCTATAATAGCAAATTGCATCAATTTATTTTTCAAAAACAAGGTTTCCAGCTTCAGAGGGGGGTGGGGGGGGGCATACTCCTGTCCGTACAAGGGCACACATTGGCGCTAACACCGGGCGCGTAACAGGGGTCTTGGGTCAGAGTGGGTATTTATTTTTTTTATTTTTTAAATTTTTTATTTCAACCATCTTTAAAGAGGTAACCCTTCTAGTTTAGCCCAGTAGGTTAACTGATATTCAGGGGCCCTCTTTAATAACATTAAAGAACAGTACAAACAACATCATTACAACATAATAATAATAATAATAATAATAATAATAATAATAATAATAATAATAATAATAATAATAATAATAATAGTTAATA
>NW_022756612.1:976438-996139 GCF_011630105.1 Anneissia japonica
TGTATTTTAAAAACATCTATCAGCACTGCATACTTTCGGATCGACGATTCGAAAAAGTAACCAAGTCCAAAAGTATATGTACTGCGCATGACTGGACTACACAGGCAAAGTGTTACTTATTTACATCTACTAGGCAAAAGAATAGGCTAGGCCTACGTGTTTGCAAAACTGGATAACCTGAAAAAAAAAAAAAAAGAATTAAGTGTATGGCTCGCATGGCTCGCTGACTCGCATGACTCGCACATTGGCTCGCATGACTCGCTGGCTCGCACTTTGGCACTACTCGTCCGGATGAATTAGTCGGAGCCTGTGAAGGAAGACCATGTTCTCATGGGTAGGAGTAAGTTCCTCTTCCTCTGCAATAAGTTGCCCGTGGTGTGTGATGTTTGACTCTGGTGTCAAGAGAGAGTCTTCTATAAAGGCGCATAGTCGCTGATAAATATCTTCATAACGTTCATCAACTCCTAATGTCATTCAGGTCTAAGAAATGGCTTCCACTGTTTTGGAAGCCGTAGTGAAGTCTGATTAATTGCCATACTGTAGCTAATGAAGTGGAGCCTTTAACTATGGAGCTCCGCGCAATTATGGGGCAATAATTGGCAATTTGGCTTAGCAAAAAATCAACGATGTTGTTTTTCTGTAGAGCAGTTTCGCGAACAGCTGCAGGAACGTCATCGGCGCCGTCTACGAACCCTCGGAGCGGCTGAGCTCTGGACTTTTTCAACCACCTACGCCGATGAACGTGGTGTCTAAAGATAGAGTGTACATAATGTTATTTTTTTACGCTTCGAAACTAGTTATCGTTTCAGTTCGTGTTAAACTCCACTGTTTGGGAGCACGGTTGTTGCTGTTTGCCATTGTGAGATCGGTCACCACATGCTCGTCGTGTAAACAGCACTGGGTACTCGTCCGAAGTAGACGGTAGGTATTCTTCTATTTTCAGGTCTTTTACGAACCTTGGTATGTCGTGGGGATTCGAAACTGCTGCCACCACGCCAGTTATGGTAATTGTAAACATTAAAAGAGAGAAAAACACACCCGATTATCCACAACACTTTATGGTTTATTGCTGAAAAACACAACGAACAATGCTCGGTTACCATTAACAAGAACACGCCGCAACAACAACAGCGCAAGAGCATGCTGGGATATGCAAACAGGCCAATACTCTCCTTCTTTCTAACTAATCCGTTGATTCCGTGGATATGTGATAGCTGCGCAGGGGCCGTGGTAATGGCCAAACAGGAAGTTAAAAAATTAGCCATTTGCAGTTTTTGCTCCACAATGCTAGGAGTATTTGCTCGAGAGATAATCTAACAGATTTCCAATATTTTCCTTCTGGCCAGTATGGCGTGGTTGGGATCACTGAGACATGGCTGAGTAGCAACATAACCAACAATGAACTTTCATCGTTTTTTAATATCTTCCGTAAAAATCGAGAACACAAAAAGGGAGAAGGCGTGCTTATTGCAGTGCACCCCGACTTTCGTGTGTTGAAAGGACCGACTTAACTCATCCTGATCTTGAATTTGTCGCTATCGAAATTAACCACAAGGTCTATTATAGTACTATTATTGCCTGCTGTTACAGACCACCTAGTTCATCAGTAGAATTTTTTGCTAAAACTAAATGAAGTTTTTCCACCAGGTGGTGAATGCTCTACTAAGTCAATTATTCTTATGGGTGACCTCAACATCAAAGATTTTCTGTGGTCCACAAATATTGCAACTAAGCAAAACCCTCATGCAGATCGACTCTCTAATTTCGTTAATGATCATTTTATGACACAATACGTCCTAGTACCGACCAGACCTTCCACAAACAGTGAAGGTTCAGTCCTTGATACATGATGTTGACACCATCGATGAGACTTTTTTCAATTCTGATCACTTACTAGTTGAATTTAAGTTTAGCTTTCCCAAAATTAATAATTTAAATCCTAAACATAAATATGTGTATAATTTAAAAAACAAAACAAATGTTAAAGGTTTAAGCGACGCTCTTTCACCTTACAATTGGCAGGATACCCTCTCTGAATCTTGTGTTGATGACTGTTAGCAGAACTGGAAGATTGTTTTCCTAAATATTGTTGATAATAACATTCCTAAGATTAAAATCAAAAACCCTCTATCAACCCCATGGGTGGATGGTGAATTCCTGAGTTGTATTCGCAAACGAGATTGAATGAAGAAAGAAAATTAAAGACGAAGCTCTACTGCGATGATAGATATGGTGATAGGGGATCACCCTGTCTAACACCTCGCTTTACTTCAAAAAAAGGTGATACATTATTATTGGTTACACAAGAGCTTATGTCACAATAGAAAGTTTTTACCCCAGCTTATTAATGATTCTCCAAAATTAAAGCTTTTTAAACTTTTAAACATAAGTGACCAGTCTAGACTGTCGAAGGCTTTTTCAAAATCGATTAGTAAAAGAAGACCTTTAATACTTTGTTGCTCACAGTGAAACAGCAAATCATATATTAAACGGGTGTTTTCCCCAATTTCACGATTTGTGTATTACTAATAATATTTGGTAAAACAATTTTCATTCGTTCTGCTATACACGTCTACATTTAGAAGTGAGATGGGACGCCATTTTTTGAAATCAAGACGCGATTGTCCAGGCTGTGGAATACAAGTTATCATTGCCCTTCTTTGTTAGACAGACATTTTGCCATATTTATTACAGTAATAAAGGAATTGATCATGTAGTTACTAATTTTTGTCGAAAAAAATTTATAAAATTCAACCTCAAAACCTATTCCAGGACTTTTGTTATTAGACATTTCTTTTAACTTTTTCAGACACTCGCAGGCTCTAATATTACCTTCACATAGTTGTTTTTGTTCTTTACTAAGTTTAGGTTGGTCAGCAGGGTTAACAAAAGTATCTGTAATTTGTTCAACTTCTTTCTTTGAGTAAAGATATGAGTAAAAAGTTTGAAGTTCTTTTAAAATTGTATTTTGGTCTATTATTTCATTATCATTTATTAAACTCTTAGAAATGGTTTTATTTTCGAAATTTCGTTTTTCTAAATTAAAAAAGTACCTTGTGCTTTTTTTCGCCCTTTTCATACCACCTCGATTTATATCGAGTAATAATATCTTTTATTTTATTTTCCATCAATTGTTCAAGAGAATATTGCAGGGAAGAAAGTTTCGTTAAATCTTCATCTGAATGGGAAGCACTTAAACATATTTAATTTTTTTTTTAATTTCGTTTTTTATTCTTTTTTCTTCCTTTTCATATCCTATCTTATGTTTGGCTGAATATGGTATTGTCATACCCATTATATTGAGTTCAATCATTTACCACAACAAGGCATCATTATGTATATTTTTATTTTCAGTTACCGTGTATTGTAAGACATCTTTCAAATTTTGACTTACTCTGGATCTTCTAATAACGAATTGTTAAACTTCCAGAAGCCTTCCCCCTTAGGCAATCATTTCATTTTAGAGATTTGGCAATTAGAATATCCACATTCTATAGTTGAGGAAAACCACAGCTTTATTAAAACATAAATTATACAGATAACGAAACATAAAAATAACATATAACTCATCTAAGGTAGTAAGAGAGATTATGTCAGAGGACACCAAAAAATAATCTAATCGGGCTTGTTTTAAGGGAGTTTTTTTGTCTCCAAGGAAATCTGACAGAATCTATATGACTTGCCCTCTAAATGTCATGTAGATCTAAATCTTGCATAATATCAGTAATCATTTAAATAGTTTCTAACCACGTTCCAATCACCACAAATAATAATTGAAGAATTGTTTATCATTTTAATTGTTTGGTGAATTTTCTCATAAAAACAAGGATCATCTTTGTTGGGTCCATATAAGTTAATTAAAGTGAAGCAAAGGTCTTCTGTTTGTAAATTTAAAGTTATATAATTTCCGTTTTTGTCTGTATATGTATTTTTAATTTCAAATTTCAAATTATTACACCTCTGCTGTTACTTTTATAGGAATTAAATATACACTCATAGCCCAATTCAGAGCCCAATTCAGATTTCTGATGTTTTTCAATTTCTTTCTTTCAATTATTGAATGCTTTTTATTTTTTAACCAATTAAAGAGATCTCTTCTTTTATGTACATTCCCCAAACCTCTAACAATAGAGAACATATACTTAAGTTAGTCATTTTTTACATAAGGTGTGCCCAATAGTAATATTTATTCACGTTTATCATTCACCACATCTTGATTAAAACATAAATTATACAGATAACGAAACATAAAAATAACATATAACTCATCTAAGGTAGTAAGAGAGACTATCCCATCACAAGGATGTTGATAATCATAGCTCAATATTCCCATAAACAGAACTATTTACAAAAAGTTACATAATCATTTTACTTTTTAGGTCCCAAGTAGGATTTCGACAACCAGTATTTCACCTAGATGTGATAACATGTTTTTGAATGCCCTTCATAAATACACAATGACTGGTACTATATAAAGTTACTATAAAAACTCAAATAAATTTCAGTTCAATAATTATACGTTATAATTAAGTTTATACGATGCTTAGTCATGATGTCAGTTTAATCAAACATAGGAACATCTCACTGTGTTAAAATGTTGAATAATACAGAAATATACTTTTTGATGAACCAAACTTAATTTGATTGATTAGCAACAGGCCAATTCTATAGTAAATTTCTAGTTAAAACTGTGACCCTGTCAAGCATTGGTCACTGGTTACGTTTTCTTCAAAGCACCTACAATTGCAAACAAATATTGATGTTAAACTTAAAATCAGTGTTCATAACTGAAATTAGATAGTTTCGTCAGAAAACCAGTTACTATATTAAATTATAATAGACGTATTTTTACAGATCTTTTTGATGCTCTTTATAAACACAGTACTGTAGTCATTTATTTGCAGTTAATAAAGATGAAGTACAGTACTGTTAAGTTACTATATAAACACAATTCAATTTTAAGTTCAACAATTATTTATTATGCTGTGGCATATCATATTACTGTAAACTGCAACTAAGCCTAAAGGTTTGTCTATAAAAGTTTAAAGTATTGTATTCCTGAGATATATCTTTGCGGTCTGATTTTAAACACATATTGATTTTACTATACTCATAACTAATGGACTGTTTCACTGTGATATTTTGAGCTGCACTCTAGTAATAACAAGTGTTATTTGAACTTTAATCACAAAACTGTGAAAATGTTTTTTTTTCTTTAAGTTGGATAATTAAGTACCGCAGTCTAGTTATTTTTAGGGCTAGTATGTATATTGTATTTGATACATTACAAGGCATTGGCCTAGGCCTATTTTATTAATGTCGGAATGATATATTTAATTTATTATTATTGTCATTGTCATTGTTATTGTTATTATATAATATACTTTACTGACCTTTTTCTATTTTTATACTTCAATTTGTTTCAAATTTTCATCAATGTGCATACCTATGATAGTGCCAGGTCTAGAAATAGACCTACTGCTGCTTAGGACTCTAGCTAGGGGGCATTGTCTAGTCTAAGGAGTGGCCTAGAGTATGACTTAACACAGCCTTAGGATTAGACCTTCTTTAGTCTCGTTTTCTAGGCATATTGGTACTAAACCTTAGAGAAGGCGGTGCTGTTGCAGCTTTTAATACTAACATTTAACTAAATTCACCTTGCTTTGGTTCAGCTTACGGTCGTTGACCTCTCTGACCTGAAATCGTTTTGGGATTTTATATGGTCCATCTAGATATGTAACGTAGACACTTATGCTGTTTATGAATATTTTATCTCTTGAAATATTGAGGTGTCAAGGGAGATTGTGGTATAGCAAGAATGATTTTTACTCGTCTTTTTTACTTTAGTATCCTGATATTTGTTTACAATGAACTCAATGAAAATGGACACAACATCGAAAATGATAAGTATGCTGATGTTTGTGTGATTGAAAAATCTTTTCTTTCATCACAAACTTGTGTTTTTGTTAACTGTTATTGTAGGCTACTTGCTGATTATGCTCGAGAACGATGTATGCACATACCACCGCCCGTTTTATTAAATACGGCATGCCGCCGTATTATTTATCGAGGCCTTGTAATTTATACCAGAAAGTTATTTTTTTTTTTTTTTAACCTAACTTTTTGAAAATTTTCTATTTTTGTATTTTAACGTAACCGTACTGTGTGGAGAGCCCCTTGACAGCAGACATCTGTTTTTGCTTTTGGGCAATCCAACCAGGCAGTCACGGTTGTGCTTCTTGTTTGTAATGTTTTTGTGTATACTGGAAAAATAAATGATATGATATGATATGATATGATAATACATAAGACAGGCTTAGAGTTACAGATTACATCCCATAAATCGGTAAGGTTTCATAGGCCTACCGTAGGTGAACATAGAAGAAGAAACAACAACAACAACAACAACAGAAATACTCAGCCGTCGCGGTGTTCAGAAGTGCCTACTCTTGTTCCTAATAATTATATATTAATTCGAGCCGAGTCAATCCGAAACGATCTGAGAAGAGTTTCATGCATAAGTTTGTAACGTTGTCAATATTTGTCTAGTAATATTTGAGTTATGCGCTTGGAAAGGCACACACACACATACACAGACGCGCGCTATTGCAATACCCTCCACCTTCGGAAGGACGACGGTAATAACAACACTAATGCAACTACAAGTAATAACATTACAGTAACAATTATTTATGTATAGTTTGTTATCCAATTTAATTTCAAAATAAAACAGCAGTGATTACCTTTCCACGTTCCACAAGTTTTGTTACCATAACAACATTAGTTATATTTAATTCCCACACCATCCTCCACATGTCGGCAATAGTCCCGGGTAGCGGGCCCTGACACGAGATAAATTCTCTTGGTGACTTGAAACCCTGGAATAGATGAGAAATATTGTATTCTTCAAAAAGCTATGACATAAAAGTCTAAAATTTTAATATCTACATTTGGAATTTGGTTTTTTGAAATTATTTTGAGGGTGTCGTTATAGATACAATCGTTCTTCTTGGATTGCTGCTTCAGTCAGTTTGTTCGTTTGTTGTTTGTTGATTTGTTCGTTGGTTTATATTAACCTTCAAATTATTATAGGAAAAGTCATACATTAATTGTTTAGATAAATCCATTATCAAGAAAAGTGATGCTCAGTTTCCATAGAATCGCTCACCCTAAGGGCGACAGTCACCGAAAATTGCCGGTAATGTTGAACCTAGGTCAACTTTGCCGATTGCGCTGCAGACAAATCGGGATGCCTTCCAAATTGTATTAGGGCAGTTAGCAATGCAACGCAATCGACAAAGTTGAACCAGTTTCAACCTTCCCGACAACTGTCGGCAACTGTCGCCGACAGTCGCCGATAGGGTGAGCAATTTCAATGGAAACCGAGCTTAAGACAGCAGTTTTCAGGATCGGAAGCTATCGAACGGGAACGACTATTCTCATACCTGGGTGCAAAACCAAACCCTGAAGGACGAGGTGAGCTCCCGGCAGAATCATTGAACAACCTAGAACGCTTGAAGCGAAAATTTAGAGAGTTGTATAATCCTCGCAAAAACGTTATTCTGGAAAGATACAGATTTAATTCAAGAATACAACAATAGGGAGAGCCATTTCAGACATTCGTTTCTGATCTGAGAAACAAAATAAAACTTTGTATCAAAATTTAGAAGAACAATTACTAAAAGACAGGATAGTAACAGGCATCAGGAAAGAAAATGTCTGCAAAATATTTTTAAGAGGAAGTGAATTAACACTGGTCAAGGCAATACAGATTTGAACGAGACTTGTGATTAAAGTGAGATTTCTGAAATTTGATCCCTCATCATATGTGTTCTTTTATAAAATATTATATTGGTTCAACATATTGGTTTACAATTATCTTTCATCGAACTTCTACAAAGGGACTGAGAAGAAAACAAAAAAAAATGCTGACTTTGTTTGGAGTGCTTTAGGTACCAATTAAACGATAGGTAGGGATAGACCTAAGCTCAGCCAGGCACCTTCTACATCGAAATTCAAGAATATTTAAGAATTGATTTGTAATACATATAAACAGAAAATTTGATTAATCGGCAAGATTTAAAAGTTAGAAAAGAACTTTACACAAAGACCACAAAACAGGTTCAACGCCAAAAAAAAACTAGAGATACTATGTTCAATTGAACATGAACCCAGTAATTTTTAAGAGATAACCACTGTAACCTTTAACCTCAACCTGTGAACACCCCATGTTTGGTAGGAGTCTGTCTAATGCAATTGGTCCAATTGTGGTCTAGCAATATTTGAAACTTTCACTATAGTGACCCTTGTGATTTTTGACCTATAGGTGAAGAGTAGTTTTTCATATTTAGAAGGTCCTACGGATCATTCCTGGTAAATTCAAGCTCAGTTGGGCTATTTTAAAAAATTGACCCCGATGACCCCTATGTAACCACTGATGCCTGACAGGGGTGTGAAGGTGTCACTGGTTCTTAATGATCAAATTTGATTGAATTCGGTTCAATCGTTTGCTATTAGTAACATTTTGAACCTTTGACCTATGAACTTTGACATATGGGATGAAGAGTATTTTTTCATGTTTAGAAGGTCCTAAGGATCATTCCTGGTAAGTTTGAGCTCAATTGGGCTATTTTGAAAATTAACCCCGATGACCCCTATGTGACCCCTGATCCTAGAATGGGGTGTAGGAGGTGTCACCGTTTCTTAATGACAAAATTTGATTGAATTTGGTCCAATGGTTTGCCATTATTAGCTTTTTGAAATGTTACTAGAGTGAGCAAAAAAATAACCCTTTAATGACCTTTGACCGTAAATCGCTGAACAACATAAGACCCTACATTATGCCAATACATATGTGCCCAGGACAAGACTGTGCTATAATATTTGTGACAGAAGTCTTTTATTCATTTTTAAAAAAGTTTTTTTACCCTAATGACCCTTATGTGACCTTTGACCCCAAGCAGTGAACACCCCATGTATGAAAGGTGTCACCGCTTATACTGACCAGGTTTGGTTGAAATCAGCACAACCGTTTTGCACTAGTAGCGTTTTGAAATGTTGCCAGAAAACCTGCCTTATGCCAATGTATATGTGCAAAGGACAAGACTGTGCTACGTTATTTGTGAGACAAGTAGTCTTTTATACGATTTTTGGTTTTTTGACCCTAATGTCCCTTATGTGACCTTTGTGTGAACACATAAATGGGATGTGGCACCGGTCCTACTGACCAAGTTTTAATTACATCGGTCCAGTAGTTTGCCACTAGTAGCCTTTTAAAATGTTGCCAGAAAGAAAGAAGAAACTGCTCTGAAACAGAACCCAGTCAGCATGCTGCTGACTGGGTAAATACAGTCTTAAAAATATATATCAAAATACTACAGTGAGAATAAATACTTGGAGAAACTTTAAAATAGAGGATGATTTTTAAGATCTGTTACCGTAAAACTGTAAAAACGGCCACATATTTTTCATATATTGATTATATTGCTGTAAAGTCAGTAAAGTATTAATGATGCGTTGGGCAACTTTCCTAGACCTTTCGAGTTTCTTTTCTTTCATTTACAGTTATCTTACCATAGTAGCAAAAAATATGAAGTAATACTTAAAATAATACTTTGATAAATAAAAATAATATCTTATTGATTTTTGAGAACAAACTTTGACTGCTAGTTACTGGTATATAGTTCCATTTAAGCTAATCGTTTAAAATAATTCCTAAATAATTATTGTGACACAGTATCAACTGTTTCATACTTAATAACAAGCGGTTCATTGTATATATATATATACACTAGATTAACCACATTAGGCTATCGTCCTGCATTTTAAGTCAGTATTGCGCACCACAGACACAAGCTTCAGCGAGCTCCCACCATCACAACAGTTGCATTCTTCTTTGCTTCACTTTTTCAGAGACGAGAGGGATGTTTTGATACAGTTGCTCGTTTGTTAGATGAGCCCTCCAAGAAACATTTACTGCCATGCATATCATCCTAGTATATGCTCCATTTAGTTGTTTAGTTAGTTTCTTAGTCAGGGTCCATACAGCTGATCCATAGAACAGTATTGACTCCACAGTGGCAAGGAAAAGGCGTACTTTGATTTTCTGTGACAATTTGGAGGTCCATATTGATCTTCATTTAAGGCAAGCACTCCAAGCTAGTGCTTTGCTCACTGACATATCCTTTTCTGTATTTCCAATCCATGCCCCAAGATGTTTAAAATTTTCAACTTTTTTTTTTTGGCCTTGATTTTTTTTTTATAGGTAGCAGTTAATTGAAGCTCATGATTTCATTTTTCTTTGTGTTTAGGTGAAGCCAAATTTTGTTTGCTTCAGATCCCACCCTTAGGAGAAGTTCTTGAGCAAGGTCAATTTGCAGAAATTCAGATCAGTGATGACACAGGGTGCTACCTTTCTGCTTCGAAGATCTTTGCAGGTGAAAACCCAGTTCATCTCCAAGTATTTATATTATCGGATTACCATGTAGCCTCTTAACTTTAGGACAGAATACCATGCATGCTGACATTCTGGCATTGTAAATTATGTCATGTTTATCTGCTTAACTTTGACAAATATCAACAAAGTTTTGTAGACCAGATACAGAAGGAAAAATGGAGAACCATATCATCTGCATAACTCAGATTATTAAGTCTAATGTAGTTTTAGACCAATCATTGCTTCATTTAGTATTGAATGAAATAGAGGCGATAAAACTCGACGTACAACATTGGAGACACTAAAGTCTCTAGATATTTCACTCCAAGGGATGAAGGATCTCCGTCTAATGTACCAAAAAACGAACAACAGTTAAAGAAACATTTCTATCAGTGAGTTTTCTATATAAGGTCCACTCTATCAAAACCTTACTGGTACAGTATAAAAAAAACAACAGTACACAGGGCTGACATTGCGGTTGAGATACATGTATCAGTGTTTTTTCTTAAAAGCAAACTCATAGTCCGTAGACTAATTTTATACCATATAAAGTAATAAGACACCTTTGCAATAGCAATTGGTCGATAATTACTCATACTAGTAATATCACCAGCCTTACTTTCAACAATAGGCACAAGAGTCATCTACAGCAAAACCATGAACAAGCATTGCATTAAAACAGAGACTAAGAAGTATACATAACTTATAACTTGCATATTTTTTTTATTGATCTATTGATATATTTTGCATTCAATGTCACAAATTATAATAAAATTAAAAGAAAATACATAGAAAT
Organism: Anneissia japonica; assembly: GCF_011630105.1. NCBI lineage: Eukaryota > Metazoa > Echinodermata > Crinoidea > Comatulida > Comatulidae > Anneissia > Anneissia japonica. The sequence continues at coordinate 987,670 of NW_022756612.1, forward strand.
AAAAAGAGAGAAATAATTAATTGAATGTCTGGATGTGTTTTCTTTGTACACCAGACTTATTTCGTATGGGGCCCATAAGCCAGGAAAATTATTGCACAGAAGTGAATATTTACAGATAGTGATCTGGCAATGTTCAGAAATTATAGTGAAATATGAATAATACGTTAGGTATAAAAATATATAAAATTAAAAAATGCAAAAATGGTAAAATTGAAATTAAAGAACCTCGAGTAATAAAATATACAAGAAATATGAAAACAATAAAAAGATAAAAACATTTAAAATCATTAAGCAAATATTCATTTAGTTTTCTCTTAAATATCCCGTGATCAGCAATTTCTTTAAGATAATTATGTAGAGCATTCCTGTCTCGGATACCAGTAGCAAAAAATGAGGTGTGATTAGTTTTCGGAACAACGTTATATTTGCTGTTTCTGGTGTTATATTAGGTTGGGTTGAGATTGGGGTAAAATGTGGCTATATATAATGTGGCCATTTGTTGTAGCAGATTTTATGAATATGATTGAGTTTCAGAAATTTGACACGGATTTAATATTCCGGTATCCCAGACTGGAAAGCTCTTGTTGACCAATATGAGACCTTAGGCCAAAATTTAAAACAAATCTGGCAACTTTGTTTTGTCTCAATTTAAGAGAATTACTTACACCAATGTACCAAGCACACGCTGAATAGTCAAAAAGGCAATAAATTAAAGCAGACGTTAACAGTTTACGACATTTGAAGTTGAGACATGCTTTCTGTATATTAAGAAAAGAAAGTTTTCAGTTAACTTTTTAAAATAATGCCATTGGCAAATAAGTTAAAGTCAACTGTATTATCGATATTTACCACTAGATATTTAACATAATTACTTCCATTTATTGAAATTTGGAATGAACCCTTTTTAGTTTCATTTTAGAGGCAAAAATAATAAATTTATTTTTTACTGTTAATTGATTTTGTTGCTGAATAACCATTGTTAGCATGGGTCAAAGACCTTGCTCAGTTTTCTTCTAATATAATCTGGGTCATGATGGGCATATAAAATAGCACTATCGTCTGCGTATAGTAATCAATGTAAATTTCCATTATTATCGTTAACGCAACATAAGAACAAAAGCGTCCCAAGGATACTTCCTTGAGGCGTGCCATGAATAATAAAACATCATGGTCGACAGTATCGAAGGCCTTTTGTAGATCAATTAAAATCATACCAGGTCATCCATTAGATTGATCAGGCACGTCTCTGTAAAGTGGGCATGTCATAATCCAGACTGAAATTTGAATAAAACATTGTTATCGGCAAGATATTTATGAAGCTGGGTGGCGATAGCCCGTTAAAGAATTTTGGAGATGGAAGGAGGATACTGATTGGTCGATAGTTTTCTGGATTAGTGAGGTTTCCCTTTTTTAAAAGGCGTGAAACTTTTGCAAGTTTCATTTTGTCAGGAACAGTATTGGTGCTTATAAAAAGATTAATAATATGATTAAAATGGACCTACCAGTACGTCTACTCCATCTTTGAGTAGATCAAGTAAGTAAATCTGTTTTCTTATAAAATCTTCAGATACATGGGTTAATTAAAATCTCCTTTTTGAAAATAAATTACATTTAAAAGCTATCGATTACATTTTGGATGCTTACTGACAAGACTAGAAGCTATATTGGTAAAAAAACCATTTTTCTTTGGGAAAAATACTTTCTCGCCCTGAATTTTGAGAACAAATTTAGATTTTGTTTTAGCTTTGTTTTCGTATTCAAAGTTTGATAAATTACTCCAAAGTTTCTTTGAATTATTTTTGCTTTGTTCTATTTTATTAAAACAAGTATTTAGATTTGACGGACTTAATCATACGTTGAACCTTGTTTCAGTACAGTTGAATTGAGTGATTTGATCTATCTTTTTTATTTTCTTAGTAACGTATCTCTTAATTTGAGGTTCATTAAAATACCAGAATTAAACCAAGATTGCGATTATGTTTTAGTCTTATCTGTTTTCGTGGAGCTACTGTATCGATGATATCAATAAGAATTGTTTTTTCACCTTCAAATTAGACCATGCGATGTTAACGTCACAACATTCACAAATTTGAGAGGACCAATCAATGACTTTCACCTTACTTAAGTATAGCTCAATATCATATTTCTCCAAATATCTAATATTTACAGTGTTGTGGTAATTTACAGACTCTATTGTTTTTTCTGGGTTGGATTTATTCAGTTTAAACACCAAGGATAGCCCAAGAAAGTATACAAGAAGACTTGTAGTGGGGGTCCTTCTGGTGGTGATTGGGCAGGACACCGGGAGAAAATCCCCTACTTTTTTCCAAATAGTGAACTTAATTTTTTAAAGTGCACATGGGCCATAAACGCACACGGGACAAACGACTTTCAGCCCTCCAGCTAAAACACAAGGAGAGGCAGCGATGGGAATTGAACTGGGGACCTTGAGATCTCTACTGTTCAGCGCACACACAGTGGCTACCACCAGCCGGCTGAGCTAGTTGCTCTCTCTTATAAAATGGTCTCTAATGCCGATTTGAAATATACCCGATTGTCTGATTTTATCATTCTGTTGCATAAAATATGGTCAATGTAAGATATAAGATTTTTTTCTAAATTCTAGTCATCTCATTAATAATTGAAAATAAACCATTGTTAGAAATAAAAGAATAATAGTATTAATGTTCATATCGCCAATAATAATTGATTCATTTGTATAATTTACCATATTAATTTGAGTTTTTCGGTTGCTTTGCGGGGGTCGGTAGCATGTGCCAACCGTGATAGTTAAATAAGTTTTGATCTGGGCAAGAGAACGTCAACCCACACCATTTCCATGCCCTCGACTTTCAAAATTGTATTTATCAACATTAATCTCGTTGTCAGTTTTAGCAGCTGGAAACCGAGGTTCTTCAGTCTTTGGAGGCAGTGGTCGTATATTAATATGGATGTGGTGCAGTCCTTTGAAGTTGAATGCAGTAAAATCGTAATCATCCATGTATTCATATGTAATATCGTCAGTGGTATCAGTGGTAGAAGGATCTCGATCGCTGTAGAAACCACATGCAAACGGCAGTTTGGGTGAGGTACAAATGACATATCCAAGATGTAGGACTGTCGCAGTGATATTGATTGAACGCGTTAGGTGAGATTCTTCTACATTTTTTGTGACATTTCATTTTACATGAATCACACTATGGTTTTTGGCAAACGGCCTTAGAGCACATGGATTTCTTGTTGGTCCTGGGAGAGTGGAGACATCGCCAGCGAGAATAATGAGGAGGAATAAAGTTGTTTGTTGAATTGGAAGTCAACATCGAGATGATGCAAATAATCTGAATAAAGGAGAACGTAAGTCTAGGTTATTTAGATAGCGTAATCCAAATTTCAGCAAAATAATCGATTTCAGGTGAAAGTTTGTCATCAACGACCGCTTGAGATATTAAAAAGATCTTATGATAATAAGGTAGAAATTTCATTTTCAATGATGGTCAATAGCTATTGTGTCACTCCCGCATGAACCTAATGTGAATTTGGTGCTAAACAACGGTAAATATCAAATTGCTTTGATTGAAAAAAATTGCGCCAAGCGAAAAGAAGGCAATCAAAATGAGAATCTGGATAAGATTTAGAAATATCAAGAAAAACTCAAATTGAAAGTCATAGACTACCAAGTTGAGTCATGGTAAATCGATATTATTTGGGATAATCTTACTGCAAATACATAAGTTGCATGAGCTAGGCCTGCATAAGTGCTGGTCAGTGCTATGTCCAGTAACCGTTGCAGCTTTGATTGTCCAGTGACGGATTCGCCTCGGTTTGGCTGAAGACCAGTCTGATGGCTTAGAAATTCGCAGATTATCAATCGTTAAAATTTCACCATGTTTAAAGGGAATTTTACCAAGAATGCATTGCCGTCCTTAACTGGGAAATAACGACATTGAAGATATTTTGTAAGAAATTTATAGGCTTTTACAGATACCCCAAAGTCATTAAGTAAGATATCAATTAGGACAGGGACGTAGCCAGGACTTTGAAAGGGGGGGGGGAGCCGTTATGCGAATTACGTATGACCCCGGCGGGGTCAAGGGGCCAAACCCCCCTGTAAAGTAGCGCACTCTGAACGTTCTTAGGACTTGTTTGAGAGGATAAAGTGAAAATTGCAATAGACGCATTATAAATAAGCGCAAAAATTAATTCAACTGTGGCAGATCCAGAAATTCGAAAAAGAGGTTAACCAGGGAGGGACTTTCACAGAGCGAGGAACCACCCATCTCAGCCCCACCATGGTTGGGGCTGAGGTAAGAAAATTTATGATTAGGGCATCTGTATATATGGCCGGAAATTACACCTCGCACTTCAATTTGAATATATTTTTCTTTTTTTTTCCTTAAAAAAGTGAAGGGGAGGGGGGAGGACCTTGAATCCACCTCTGCTCAAAACATTCTTTATCCAGAATAGTCATAATCACAAAAAATGGACATGAAAAACCATCATCAGGAGCCGACTCGATGGAGTTTAATATCATACCCAGGGAAGAAGAATATCAACTTATAGATGGCCGAAAATGGCACTCTCAGACTGTGACAGACATGTGTTGGTTTGGTGTGGGCCAATTTTTAAACGTTTTATGGTCTGAATGCCCGACGAGCTCTGTCTGGCGGGGGGGGGGCTTGACCTGTCTGGTGGCTTAAGCCCCCCCCCCCTGCTACCTATCTGGCGCCGCCACTGCCACCATGGCTGGGGCTGAGGTGAGAAAATTTGAGGAAATAGTTCCTCTCGAGATGGCCGGAAATGACACTTTTATGTAGTAAAATTCATCATCATCACATTACCATTATAGTCAAAATGAAACGCCAACAAATTTCTCATGAGACTTTAATCAGGGATCTACTTAATATCCAGGACAACTTAGGCCTAATTATAGCTTACTAAGCTTTAACTATATACTATATTATCATCAACAAATCACAACTTTTTTTCGCATTTAGCACAATTTTCTTTACTTTTTATTGTTATTAATATTAATATCAATTATTACTATCGTCATCATCATCATTGTTATTAATATTATTACTATTAGTAGTAGTATTATTAAACAAACATTTAAAGAAACTTGCCACAGTATCGCATTTCCATCTTAAAAGACCTGGCCTGAGATTATTAAAACATTTTAACACTGTGTACAAAGAGTGGGGGGGGGGGGGCCGCGGCTCCCACGGCTCCCACCTGGATACGTCCCTGCATTAGGATCACATGGTCAACAATGTCAAAAGAAGATAAGAAGTCGAGGAACGTAAGAACAACACATTTTCCTTTATCAAGTGACAATACTTGTAGAATACTACAAGTATAGGCTCGTAAGGCCGTTTCAACACTATGAAATTTAAGATAAACATATTGAAAGCGAGGAAGAAGCCTGTTACAAGAGAGATGCTCGTTTAGTCCACAATCCATATTTCTTCCAGTAAGTTTAGATAAAAAGAAGCCAACATAGAGACTAGTCGATAATTATTCAGTAAGTTGTGATCAAGGATCCGGACAGCAGCAGCATATTTGAGAATGGAAGGAAACAAACATGATTCAAACACGTCATTACTTATTGCAACAAAGTATGGAATAAGGTGATGCAAATGTGGTTTAAGTATGGAACTAGGCAAAGGATCAAGGATGCGTGACTTAAGTGAATTCTTATCAATTTAATTGATTACTTCATCAACAAATGTACAATGAAACTTATCCATCAAAGGTAAGTTGCAATTGTAGGCAGTAAATAAATTCAAATGAACATTAATTGAACTGTCTTCAAAACCAATTCTAATATTATCGGTTTTGTATACAAAATGTTTTGAACACTTATCAGCTGAATCACTTTGACTGGATGGAACATGTCAGTTAGACAAAAAATACCTTGAACTTATTTACGAATATATTCTAGAACCACTTTGCGGCCACAAAGTAATAACGTGTAGCATCGTACGCCAGTAATCTGGTTATCAATCCACTAATGCGAGAGGACAAAGCTGCAGTTCCAATCATGGAATGGTGAATGTTTTAGTTTCTGGTGCAATTCTAGACTTACCAGATTTAACATTGATGCTTTTAATTTCAGTTATCACTTTGTGTCGCTATTTTGTCCACCTATGATACATTTCATCTGGTAGTATGCTTGTTGCAGAGGAAATCAACTGGATTGCATCATCTTCTGATGGAAGAGATTTCAAGCCATCGTCAACGTAGAAATCGTTACGTATAAAATCTGCAACTGCTTTGCCATATTTGGATTCTCTTCGTCAGCAGCTTTTTGTAAGTCCTGGTTTGCAACAGCAGGAGAACTTGTGGCTTCGAAGAGACATAAATAGCAATATGTTCTTTCCTGAACCGAGAAAAACCCCAAACAAACAGTTACTGTAATCATATCCGGTCCTTGTAACAAAACGCTTAAGTTTAGTGATGTTTCTTCATACTCATACAACTATTCTCAAATTGTTTGGGTGGTAATGTTCTACCGTTGGGTAGAACATTAATTAATTTTACCATTATGCAAATTTGATTAGTTTTCCGGAGCTTTCTCTGAACAGTTCTCAAGTATTATCGTTCATGAAGCTACATAATCATAATTAAATGTGGGATTATGTTGTAATATTCTTTTAAGTTGCTTGGTGCGTATGGTTCGTCTTCTCCACTGGCTGTTATATCCCTAGGTTTAATAGCATTTGGAACAATGTCAGATGCAATATGTTAAGTGAGTCCGCTTACACTGTACTTCAGATACATGGAGTTGGAATCTGTAATCTGGTAGCAGGAATCCAACCTTTAAAGAAAACTGTAGGAATTAGTATCAGTCTTCCGATCAAAACTTATGACTTCTATGTGGCCAAATCGGCGACACGACACAGAAGATTGGTTGTGCATCGAGACAACAGCAGAATCGTCTTTTCACCTATCAAATCTAATTTGTTCGAAATGCTATCTGAAATAAAGCAAGAATTAGACTGTTTGTGTATTTTATTATTTTTTATTTATTCCCTTTTAAATCTTATCTTATTTAAATTCAATTTATTCGTTATGCAATTAATTAAGTCTCATTTTAAATTTCATCTGTTTTTCTTCCTACAGTATTATAAATTATTATTATATCATCATCATCTAGCTATTTTGCTCCATTGCAGGAGGAAAGCCTTTTCATCGACTTGCCATTCTTCTCTGTTCAGTTCTCCTCTCCTCCATCCATCTGCCTCTGTCTGCCTATTATTATATATTATATTATATTATAAATTTTATATTGCTGTTTCTCTAGGAATGGATTAACTAGCTTGTGAGCTACAGTGATTTTAATTGCTTTTGTTAATCCTTACCTCCTTAGATTTACTTTTATTCTGTGTTGTAAATTTTTTAAAGTTTTATTTTACTGTATGTACAAATTGTATCGTGATTTTTATAAAAGGCTAAATAAATAAATAATGAATGAATGAATGGGTCTATACATCGGGAAATTCTGCAATCAAACAAGTACGATCATAGAAGTATTGGTGGGTGATTCCATATTACATACTGAAATGAATAAAGATGTGTATTTTTATGAGTATCATTAGGGTTTTCAAAACTGTCGTTGATATAAAGGCTTGACAAGTGTTTGTAGCCACAATATTTACATTTTACAACATGAGTACACTGATACTTAATGTGTTCCTTAGGCATACTTCATCCATAGCATAACTTAATGTTCCGACATATACTGCTTTCGTTCAAGTCTGGTTAACTTGTTAAAGCTTTCATAATTATCCAGATGGTGGTGCAGTTTACAGTAGATACACAGTAAATCGGTTTTAATAGCAACTGATATGGTTTACGTTTTGACCTGTATGTTTTTTTCCCAGCAACATTATTTTGTTGAAATTTTGGTTGCACAAACACACGTCAGGGACGGTTCCAGAATTTTTCAAACGGGGGGGGGGGGGGCACAACACACGTCCCCCTACTGTATTCGCCCCTGTAGGTGTGTTTGATTCATTGGTCCTTGCTCTGGCAAAAATCTCAAAACGAAAAGACTCCAACGTATATTTATATATGATTGAACAATAATCCTCCACCTATTTTCTATAAATTAAGGCACATTAGTCATCAGTTTTAAATGATAAACGTGCTCGCATAGTGGTACGTGATCGAGAAGAACGAGACGAATGCGAGACGAATGCTGAGACGAATGCCGAGGCAAATGCTGAGATGATTTATCTTCAGAATTCATATCTGTAGATTCTTGTCCCTTTTAATCATATACTGTCTTCCTTCTCTGTCATTGTTGGTTTCTTTCTTAAATTATATTTACTTGAAACTTGAACTTCCCCATTTTCCACATTTTTTCCATTGCAATAGCTACGCGCCTCAACAAGCGTAAATTCTCATTGTGACAAAGATACACAGTGTCAACGAAACTTTCTGATGCAGACTGTTATTTATTTAAGGA
>NW_022756612.1:996224-998036 GCF_011630105.1 Anneissia japonica
AAAGCCTTCGTAATTCACTAGCTATACAACAGCTTCATATAAATTTATAGCGCCTCATGGCTCTAATCACAGTGACACCCAATAAGGCATGTATTTCATTTTGTCCTACTGTTCTACTAATTACATACAGGTGATTAAGGTCCTAAATATTATAGAGGGTGCGTTCTTCAACATCTAGAATAGCCATTCATTTATATAGGTTTCACCACACTCCATAGTAAAAAATGAGTAAAACTATTGTCTTTAATTAATTTTTAAATATTTTGAAACTCGATATTATGATCGCTTATGATTCATCTGTTTTTATTGAAAACCCTTCATTACATATTCATATCAAATGAAGATTAAAAGGTATATTTAGTATTTTAACAAAGCTACAGGCAAAAACATGAAGTTGTTGCGACGTTATTCGAGAAATTCTTTGATTTTCACATGAGGCCTACTACCCGCATGTCAACATGTAAAACGTTAATTTAGAATAGAAAAACACGTAAAATTATTTATTTATTTTTTTATTATATGGTTTTCATAAAAGGAATTGAGCGTTGCACAGCTAGAATATATAGTAAAATTCTACGAATGACCTGAATAAACGGCAGAGCGCACGTGCCGTTAATTGCTCTGTTAGTATCGACGGGTATCATCGACTGCCTCGAACATTTCATCACCGGAAAAACGAAGAGACACAAGCTTCAAAAATCATATTTTTAAATTTTTGTTCTCTTTGAAGTTTTGATTATATACATTGACCTTTACCTTTTCACCTAATTGTAAGAGTGCAACTACACTATTCAGCTAATTACAGGGCACAAACTTTTTTGTTTTTCACAACACTCCACTTTCAGTGGGTCTAATAACACACGCGCGTGTGGCGTTGCAATTGTTGTGATCGCTAGGCCTAGCTTAGTTAGGTCTAGATGTAAAGAGTCGATTTCCCTATCTTACCTAGGCATAGCGTACCCTTCTTGCAGTATAACTTTGAATATGTCTATTCACGTGCATCAAATGTGGAATTATTAGTAAAAACATAATGATTTAAGCAGGATAAGCAAAGTTTGTAGGCCTGTTTTCGTCCTTGACAATACAGTAATGGTTAAACCATAGCTAAAATTAAGTTTGTGCCTTAGTAACGGGAGCGCGTACAGCGCGTACCGTTTTCACGAAGAGACACAAACTTCACTCAACGTGTAAACATCATATGCTGTGTTTATTCTGATCGTTTTCACGAACATACACAATCTATTCACGCTAATATTACTTTCAAAAATGTTGTATTTGTATAGAAAAACAAAACAACATCACTAATGAATTAATTGCAAAAGCAGCTTATACAATTTATACAAACTGGTTATACCCAGCACAACAGATCCATGGGTCTTATTTTGCAAATTCAATTCAAGTGAGAAAAGTCAATATGATATTGAAGCTAGAATACATTCAGATGATAAACATAGGCCAAGATGGATTGATATACACACTCAATAAACAAAAAAATATTAGGTATCAGTATGGTACTCTAGCAATATTGTTAATGTAAAGTGTTTAAACTACATTCACCTTTATGAACGAGTGTACTGTAGAAACAAATGGTTTTATTTATTCACAAGCCGACTGTGGTTTGATGAACTGATTGATGGATTGATTATTGTTTGTTAATTCATGAATTATTATTACTGATATACTCCAATTTTGATATGGGATAATAAATATTTCATAGCATACTGCACATCTTGGATCATAATAATGAGCCATGAAGAAATAAGAGTACCGATCCGATCATTGATGAACTGTAATCGCGTAAATGCATATATA
>NW_022756612.1:999147-1010195 GCF_011630105.1 Anneissia japonica
TATGCTAGGCAACCAAGTTGTAAATTGATTTATTGACTGACGTTGTGAATATTGAGTGTTGTGAAAAGGGTGGCTGATGATGTGAAAGGATGAGATTTTGATATTAGTTATGGACCTGGCTCCCCAAACGCTACAACAGTAATCAATATGGGTAAGAAAATGGTGTTGTAAATAAGAAGTGCTGTGCGTGTGTCAATGAATCTCCGTACTCGTGCCAGGAGATTTGTAGAGAGACCGATGTTTGAACGGAGGCTACGTATGTGCAAATTCCATGTAAGTTTGTCGTCAATTTGTTTGAGTTGAGTGCCATTAATGTGCATCTTAAGAGCTGTCTCTTATACACATCTAGATGTGTATAAGAGACAGATATATTGGTGAAAGTGATGACAATGAAAACAATAGTCAAGTTGACGTATTTTTGGAACATAATTTATTAAACACGAATATTTCGTCCACTCCAGTGGAAAAAATAATGTTAAACTACGAATTACTGTATTTATTCAGCTTTAAAGAGACTTACCTTTAATGGATGTTAAATTATAAGAAAGTGTTATTATTATTATTATTATTATTATTATTATTATTATTAAAGTGTTATTATTATTATTATTATTATTATTATTATTATTATTATTATTATTATTATTATTATTATTATTATTAATATATTATTATTATTCAATGGCTTTTATAATTACCGTTATGTCATTATTTCATGTGTAAAAAATTGTTATTAAACTAAGAAAAGAGAAATGAAATAAAAGTGGGTGAAACTCCCACAAAAGAGAAAAAAAAAATCTATTCACGCTAATTAACATTAATTAAAGTTAAGAAAGAAAAATAAATTGAACATTTGAATTGTCCAATGCTTTATCTTGAAACATATGTAAAAAAATCAAAATATCATTATCTTGATAGTGAAATTTACAATTTGTGTTAGTCCACTTTGATTCTCTCAAAAATATGTTTTCTTCGAAAGTGTGTGTCCTTGTAAAAACGGTGACGATTTCTGGAACGACTGGTAGTGGTATGCTTAAAACCGTTAAATAATAAGATATAGCAAAGATTAAGGAGTGAGGATACTTTCAACAAATATTCACTAGTGCTGATACAAGTAAGACTCAAAGAGAGCTATGAGGGACACTTCGCTGCTACTTAAGTAACATTATACAGCCATGAATTATACAAAGCAGTTGACAGTGCAGTAAATTGTGTTTTCTTAGTCCACAAAATAATGTCATCATGTTCTTGTCTTAATCTTGACATCTCTGTTTGGCATTTGTTGTTACCTGTAATTCATTATTATATTCGGAAAACTCTATGATACCAATGCTCTGTGATTTCTTCCATCACAAACTAGTTGTCTTCCAGAACATGTTTATTCCAGGTTATCTATGTTCGAAAGTGTCCTAAAACTTTCAACGAATTAGATTTACCATAAGCAATAAGCCGTTTACTATCCTTCAGCTGTCGGCGACACCTTGTGTATACTTTCTTGAACCATTTCAAACTAATTATATTACGTTAACATCCTGCGTCTTTAACTGTTGGAGGATCGGTTGATGGATTGATTCGGTGTAAACACCAAAGATAACTCATGACAGTCTAAAGAAGACTTACTTCCAGTGGGGTCCTTCTGGTGAAAACCCCCTACTCCTATCCTAAGAGTGTTTTGCTTTCTTTAATGTGCACATGGGCTATAATGCGAATCGGACCAAGGGCTTAAACGTCTTATCAGAAAGATGGTGCGCTATCGTAACTTGCATTTCAGCCCTCCAAATGAAATAAAAGGAGAACAGCGATAGGAATTGAACCAGGTACTAAACAGGTGAGAGATGCCTAGCACTGGGTATTATTGCTGTACATGGTTAAACAAATTTGTGTCTGTCGATGCATTGCCATGTGCTGTTTTCACATAGACCTACTGTGTATTTTCTGAATATTCATTTCAATCTGAATTTAAAGACAAAGTACTGCCCATGACATTTAAATTAGGTTTTCTCTAGGATTAGCTTATCATACGATTTCTTTGTGTATGTGTTCTACATTATAGTTACGGGTTTTGTGTGAACATGTTTTTTCAACGGCAATTAGTTGCTATTCTTTTATTACTAAACTTTCTATAGTTATAAAGTTATCTATTATTTTGAACGCTATTGATTTTGTTATAAGCATTTATCTGTGTTGCTCTTTTATGGACAGCTTTATATAATCGTGTTATTTTGAAGGTAAATTACGTCTATTTAAAGGTTTTTATTTCATTCCTTTATAAGAGTAAGAACCAATCAACTGATCTCAGATAAGTTCATTGGCTCTTGTTGGATAACAACATAGTGACATGTGTTAACTCTCTTAATGCTGTAACATATTCGTCGATAGTTTCGTTGAGTTGTTGAGCCCTTTGCCTCATTGTATTTTTGTTTCTCACCTGGAACATTGCCGAAAATCCGATGAACTGGAGCAAAAATACAATGCAAAAGCACAGTTCGACGTATAGCGTCGTCTTCTACATTTAGAAGACCACTAACTATTCCGTATTGTATACGAGTTCATATAATTTTTGTCCCTATATTTTAAATAAAACGCTGCTAGAGGTTTCAAGAGTCCACGCCACGATCCAACCTTGTCGCCAAATGTATAGTATATTGTAGGTCGATCGACAATAACAATAACACCTGGTAAATTTGTTCTAAATCACAACTCTAGTTTATTCAACAATCTTAAACCACGATGACCTGATCATCTGATCTTTCTATAGCATATATTGTTGATGGTACTATACCACTATAAGAGATACTACAGAAAGTAAAGTAATTGTAAGAAATGTGACAAAATTGTAGTAATTTGTAGAAAGCAAGAATATGGACTTACGGGGATGTAGTTTGCATTTATATAGTCCGATCCTGCTTCTCCCTGTATATAAGTAAGTTTTACTCTTGTACGATCATCTACAAAAATAATATAAACAACATTTTAATTATTGGTCAGGAAAAGTCTCGTTACTCTAAAAAATGTTTATGTTCGATTCAGTCGGGCGCGCCACATTTCGACGCAAAATTCACCTGATCACGTTCAGTGGGAACCGGCCAACGTCAATTTCACGAAACTGTTTGTCTCGGTGACATCAATTGTAATTCTGTTGATGGTGGAAAACAGCTCTGGCAAAGGCTATAACAAATCGCCAGACGATATGATTTATCTCATCTTATTAACAAGCCAACGAGAACCACAGTAAAATTATCTTCCTGCATAGAACAGATTTTTGTGAACAGAGCTGAGCTTTACTGTCAATATTGTGAATAATTTTAACGACGACGATAGCACTGTTGAAATTATTAAAATCTTTTCAGAAAATAATCTTGCAGGGATGTTGAATGTGATTTACTCTTAGTTAAGTTCAACAATGGTTTCAATCCTCGAATTCTTAAGGCGGCTGCACCAATAAATGCTGAACATCTGGCGGTCATTTTAAATATGTCTCTCTCCCTTGAGATCGTCTCAACCGATTCGAAACTGGGTACGGTTGTTTCTACTCACAAGGGTAGATCGAAAACCGATTGCCAAAACTATCGGCCATTTACTATCCTGCTATACTGATGAAAGTACTTTAACTTTTTGTCCACAACAAGTTTCACATTTACATATCTAATAAATTGTCCTCTCATCAATCTGGCTTCCGCCCACTCCATAGTACTACAACAACAATTATCCATGTAACAAACTATATTCTGGAAAACACGGATAAGGGTAAACTTACTGGGAGCGGTTTTTATCGATCTGAAAAAAGCGTTGGATACCGTTCACCATCCCACTCTCTCTTCAAGAAGCTTGCAAGTACTGGACTTTCAACCGAGTGTTTCAGCACTCGGTTGGTTCTCTTCTTATCTGTCTGACAGAAGACAGATTACATGTGTTAATGGTGTCTGGTCATCCGCTGCTCCAATCGGTAGTGGTGTTCCTCAATGATCTATATTAGGGTCATTACTATTTATTTTGTTTATTAATGATCTGTTTATTTCCGTTTTAAAATTGTTTTGTTTCAATGTACGCTATGACACGGCCCTATTTTTTCTGATACATCAGTGTCGGTTATTCAGAGTAAATTGCAACATGAACTTGGTAAAATAAAATAATTGGTTATTAAAAAAAGTTATCTGTTAACAAAGAAAAAACAAAATCTCTTCTTTTTGGTTCTAAAAGAAAACGTATTGGTGCAGCCACCCGGGCGCGCCCCTTGAGATAAAAGTTGGTGACTTTGCCATTCAAGCTGTTGTACCTTGGAGTATGGTTTGATTCCGCTCTACCTTGGTCCATTCATGTTGAAATATTGTGTAAAAAAGCAACACATTAAATTTCATTATTACACACCTTGCTATCGATGCTCTTTTCGATTATGCTGACGTCGCTTGGGGCAACGCAAGTAAATGGTACAAATTACAAATCCTTAAAAACCGCGCAGCTAGGTCAATTTTACGTGCTGACTATCGAACACGAATTGCGGACTTGCATCTCAACCTAAACAGGAAACTCTTGGGGGGTAAGGGATATCTATTGCCAAAAACGGTTGTAAACAGCTTGAACGACAGCGTCCCCTATGATGATGTTTCCTAAAATCTACCTTAATAAGAACTTAGAAATGGAGAAATTAGAGAACAATTCAAAACGATGTTAAGGAAAATAACATGACGTTAAGGGGAAACAAGGGTGTCATTTTTACCCTCGCCCCACGAAGTGGGTATTGCAATGAGCTCCCACTGTCTGTCTGTGACGCTTGTGTTTGTTGAAAAAGCCAGAAAGGTTATTCCGTGATGAAGAATGTCTCACTATAAATTGGACGGTACAACGTTTCAAACTATTTTTATATGGACGAAACTTTATCATAGACCAGCCTTTGTCTTGTTTAAAAAAGTCAAAAGTTGCAAATGAACACACTATGAGTTGCGTGTTAGCGCTGCAACCCTTTCGCTATAGGCGTAAGATAATCAAAGGCAGTGCCAACTTTGGTGCAGATCATGAGTTGTGTAGTGGGTGATAGTGATTTGTAAGTCAACTTGCTTCTAATTTTCACTTTTTGCTAGCCCCTGGTCAACGTGTTCTGAATGACCAATCAATTTCATGAGGCCTAGGTCTAACACACTAGGTCAATCTGAGCCTGGCCAGTGTATTATCAAATACAATAGGAAGATATTACTTTCCATAAACCGTAGTCATAAAGCTAGAATAACTCCCAGTGCTTTTGCACGGATTAAGGAGTTATAAATCGAAGGAGTCGTAGGTGTAGAGCAGGCAAACGAGTGAAATATAAGCAAAGGGTTTGCCAAAAAAGAATCCCCTTCACATAAACGTGCAGATAGAACTTTGAAATTGGATTCGCTTATCTCTTTTAGAATACTTAATGCACGGTCACTGCGTAACAAGCCTCATGACTTTGTTGGTGGCCACGACCTTGATATTGTGGCAATGTCTGAGACATGGCTGAGACCAGAAAATGACTTAGTAGTTGGCAACTTAACGCAATCGGGATACAGATGCAAGCATATTCCCAGGGAGGATAGAAGAGGGGTGTGTCAGTATTCTATTTAGATCCAGTTTAGCTGTAAACATAAAAACAAATGTTAGGAAATATAATTCTTTTGAAGCTAATACATGCTGAGGTCACACCTGGATTGTCCGTTGCTGAATTCCTTACCGATTTTGAAAGGATGATTGCTGAATATATTTTACATCCATCTGAGGTTGTCTTCTATGGTGACTTTAACATTCACATGGACGATGACAATGGCATGTCAGCTAATAATTTTAAAACACTATTGACATCCTTTGGTTTTTTGCAGCATGTAAATGAGCCCACACACTGTGGCAGATACTGCCTTGATCTTCTGATCACTCGAGATACTTCATGGCTATCTGAATTACACATGCACCCCGGTCTTTCAGATAATTTGCAATTATTTGCAAGTTTACTTTCAGGAAACCCCCACTACCTAACATTCACTTTAAGAGACGTGGTATCAGACGAGTTGACATGGATGAATTAAAGAAAGATATTCATGCTCGTTTCATGGATTTAGATTGTGATCCACATATGTTTGTAGAGAAATTTACCGATTTAAGATTAGTTCTAGATCAGCATGAACTGGTAAAAAAAAACAAAACTATCAAACTTAAGTCTTCAAAGCCCTGGTTTACTGAGGAGATACGCTCCGCACGTAAAATTCGCCGTCAACTTGAAAGAAAAGTCATCAGCTCTTCCATTTTCTGTTTCAGATTTTGCTGAGAGGTTTTCTGGCTATTTTGTAAACAAATTTCTGGAAATTTGGGATTCTCTGGTCCAGGATAACTTTTATTACATTTCTGATTCTTCTTTTAATTCTGATTCTTCTCATACGTCCACACTGTTTGATGAGTTTGAACCTTCCAGTGAGGAAGATATATTTAACCTCATTAGAAATTCACCCTCAAAATCTCGTGAGGCTGACCCTGTAACAGTTTCTTTGATCAAGAAATGCATTGATGTCTTTGTTCCATTCATCAATAATATTGTAAATAAGTCTTTGGAATGTGGTGTTTTCTTGCTGTTCTTAAGATTGCACATATTCGCCCTACATTTAAAAAAAGCTAACCTTTATCCTGAAGTTCCGAAATACTACAGGCCTATTTCAAATTTAAGTTTCCTTGGGAAGACAATAGAGAGGGTTGTATGAACATATGGACAAGATTTTCAGCGCACATTCAAACACACGCTTTGCTTGATCCATTCCAATCCGCATATAGAGCACACCACAGCACAGAAACTGCTTTACTTCGTGTTCAAAATGACATTTTCCGTGCAATGAATTGGAAAAAGAAAAGGAAAGAAAATGATAAGGAAACATAAAAAAGAAAAAGAACAGGAAATGGAAAGAAAACATAAGAAAGTAAAGGAACGAAAATGAAAGGGAAACATAAGAAAGTAAAAGAACAGAAATGAAAATGAAACTCAAGAAAAGTAAAGGAATGAAAATGAAACATAAGAAAGGAAAGAAAATGATAAGGAAACATAAGAAAGAAAAGAAATAGGAAATGAAAAAGAAACATAAGAAATTAAACGAACGGAAATGAAATGAAAAGGAAACATAAGAAAGAAAAAGGAACTGAAAAAGAAACATTAGAATGTAAATGAAGGAAAATGAAAAGGAAACATAGGAAAGTAAAGAAATGAACATGAAAAGGAAACATAATAAAGAAAAGGAAAGGAAAGAGAATGATAAGGAAACATAAGAAAGAAAATGAACAGGAAATGAACAGGAAATATAAGAAAGTAAAGGAACGAAAATTAAAAAGAAACATAAGCAAGAAAAAAAATAAGAAAGTAAGAAAAATAAAGATAAGGGAAAGTAAAAGAAAAGGAAACATAAGAAAGTAGGGAGGTAAAGCCAAATGTGCTGTGGACAATGGTGCCATTTTTTGAGTTGTGTATTACCCGTGTATTAGTGAAAGTCAGGCTATATGCTATATGTCAGAGAATTCCAATCCGTCTTCAAATGAGAGGTACACAGTAATTGAAAAAGCCTGTATGGTGAAAGGACCCAAATACGTCTAGATGCACGACCAATTACCAAATGAGTTTTATTATGTCATTGATCTTGTGAAAGGAAATTATTAAATGAAATTGTTTCTTTTAATAATAATTAAATAACTTGCGCCCTCCTGAAGTTCAACTTCATGAGAACGCAAGTCACCTCGTAGACAAGTTTGGAATCCGGTGGATCAACCTTGAAAATTCAGAAATGTAAATTTATGTTTATTAATCTAAAATCACTTTAAATTACTTTAAAATCTAATCCTAATTAAATATGCAAACACTCGAGTTAGTTTCTTTTCATATAGATTTAGGTGTTCTTTATTTAAAGTTCAATTTCTGTTGTCATGTTAAATATGTTGTGTCAAATTTAGTTGAGGAATGATGAATCTACTAAGCGCCTTTCTACGACTGCTAATGAAGTTGGCCTTTCTAATAAAATACATAAAAAAACATTAATTAGGTTGGACTATCCAGTTTCTAAAGGAACTGATAATTCAGGGCTTGTACTCTTAGCTTTAACTTTTGATGTATTGATGAATCGACTTTTTATCAATTTTATATATTGACTATGACCTTTTTTTAAATATATACTCTTCTATTAGGTGATGTTTCTTAGATCCAATTGGAAATAACTCCTCTTGGAATTTATTGGGTTGCCAAGGCATTCCCATTATTCTGTTCGAAAGGTGTATAGGCCTATAAGAAAAACAATAAATTAATTTAAAAAAATACATTTTTACTAATGATTATATTTTATTACTATTTTAACAGCTGGCTTCTTACCTATTTATCTATTTCGATGTAAATTGGTAAATTGATGTTTTTATTGTTCGATGTTTGTAATGTTTTGCTATATTTCTATGATGCCGAATAAATTCAATTGAATTCAATTCTTCTTAAAACCATACAGTACATTACTATGCCAACGAGTTATGGTCCCTTTACAATGACAAATAATAATAAACATTAATTTTGAAATTAACCTGCTCATTTTAAACTAACATACAAATTATTAATTAAGCATAAAGTTTATTGAATATAAAAAATATTTACTCCGATTTTATACTGGATAATGATAAATATAATAAAATACACTTACCCTGACAAATTATGGGTAAACATTTTTAAAACACACGAATTTTATTTTCAATATGACAATTTGTTACTTCATGAGCAAGTTAAATACAAACAGGATTTTACACCCTGTTGGTCCATTTTTGCACACACCGCACCCCCCCCCCCATCCGCCAATGCCAATCCTGGATACGGCCACGTGTAGGTTAAAATATAACCATACTATTATACAATCACTGGTAAAAATAGTAAGCAAAGAGGGTGATAGAACGTGATTCCTGGGCGTCTTTAACCCATTACACGTTGTTGCATGTTACTTAAAAAGCATTGAATCAAATGAACCTGTCTTGGGTAATATTCATCTCTTCAAATTTATATACCATCAAGTGTAGTTGTCTTGTGTAGAAAGCACTACTAAATTCAACAAATAATGAACTTACAAAAGATTTAGTTGTAACTACCTCTTAATCAAAATATTTGCGTACGAAAGGTACAGATATGTTTGGATAATAGTGTAATTTATTTGAAACAGTGACCTAATTTTGGTAATTCCGTCATATACTTACAAGGTAAAATGTTCGAGTAACGGTTCTTAACAACATTTTCAGGTTGTACAGCAACACTCGAACTTATCTTCTTACCAATTTTCTGTATGGACTTTAAAAACACAAACAACAAGTTATTGTTTAATACCTTTTTTGGTTTAACCAGATTAATTTACTTACTTTTAAGACATTTTGTCCACCTTCGGTTGGCCAACTTCAACGGTTGTTTATCAGCATTACGTCATCACACGTGTAGAGCCTCGGGGTCCCTTACTTCTTCCGTATTGCTGAATGTTAGATCGAGTAACACTAGAATACCCGCAACTACCATATCTAATTTATCTGTTTTTTGGTACTATATATGATAAATTTTGTTGTAAATTTTTCAAAAGTTCTTGTTTTTAGATAATTATGTTTCGTAATATCTAGTGTATTTTTAGAGAATACTGAAGCAAGTCCAGACGACGACTTTCATGGTGTAATGAGAATGATATTGATATGCAAAAATGGGAATTAAGTACACTAGTAAGGTAAGAGTTTTAAAAAAAAATTACCAGATAGCAGAAAGGCGTTGACTTACTTCATATTCCTGTGAATATCCAAAGTGAGTATGAGCACTCATCTGGTTGTAATCATAGCAAAAATCAGACAAAGCAATTGACCTGTAACGATAGATTTCAATTACTAATCTACCTATATATATAAATAAAATCAAGGGGAAGTTGGTGCAAATCATTAGGATGAGAGGGCTCAACTGGCTGGGAGCAGAATCAGTTAAAACAATATGCACAAAACTTAAAACGATTCCATCTGTATTTATTGGCTACAAACTTGTTTCGTATGAGTAGCTAAAATCTACCCACACTCATCAGGCTTAAATACATAATAAGCATACCAAGTAGGATCATACACTAATACTGACAGAAACTACAGCGAATATATGTTGCCATGGTGCATAGATAATTATGGTCCTTAGTCTATTGTTTAAGTTAGTTGTTGCATAGCAAATGTTTCTTTCTGTGCCTACATGAACATGGACACAACAGCAATTTTAGAAATAAAACTCAGAAAAATGCCACAACTCTAAGCCAATATATATGGACACTAAAAGATAAGTCAATATTATATTCCATAAAGTGGAGAATTCTAGGCAAATGTAAACCTTACTCCACAGCCACTAAGAAATGTAACTTATGCATAATAGAAAAATATTTCATAATTTTTTAAGCCAGAATTAAGCACACTTATTCACAGAAATGAACTAGCCAGTTCACGTAGGCACAGAAAGAAACATTTGCTATGCAACAACTAACTTAAACAATAGACTAAGGACCATAATTATCCAGTGGATGCTTAGTTTATTTTGTCATTCTGATTTGATTTTCTCTACTGTTCCGTTTTAATTTTAAATAGTTTTGCATTATGTGGCCGTTTGCTGTTTTATGGGTTTCCCCATTTGCCTTTTAAAATTTATATAATATTAATGAATCTCTATTGAGATCCAACGGACCGCCACTCATGCACGGTAGATATTGCATCTTTAGATCTCCGATCTTGTTCACAAATTCACGGACTAGTGGTGTCTCGTAAGAATTTCGTAGGACGCGTAAAGAATGACAAAATATTCTCTGTATCTACTGGAACCGATCCACATAGCTTGTATTCCAATATTTGCATTCACACCTGGGTTGTGTATATATATTGCCTTGGTTTGGTTCTGTAATCATTAGTGGTCGTGGGACTAATTTTGGCCCTCCCTAAGCTGGTCGAACGTTTCGTTTGGGGCTATACCCTAGCTGCACTGATGAGGGCTGGAAGGCCGAAACGGATCCGTCTGCAGATATTGGGATTCCGTCCAGTGGATA
>NW_022756612.1:1010222-1018770 GCF_011630105.1 Anneissia japonica
CATACATACATTACACATATATATAAATTAAAGAAATCAACAATTCCACAGACCAAAACCCAATAAACTTTTAGTGCGTGTCTTGGGTAAGGAGGAGAGAAAGTTGGCATTACGTAATGGTTTACTTGACTCTTCTTCGCTAGGCTACCGATTACGAAAATCAGGGGAATTCATTAGTTTTTCAGCAAATTTAAGACCTGTTTTATTTTTACGACTTATTACGACTTCTTGCAACGGACTGAGGCATCAGGATAAATAGTAAAATTAGGACCCGAGATGATTTTACGAACACTTCTCTATGTGGCTGGTTGTTGTCCTGTTAGGCTCGGCTACGAAACAGGAACCGCATATATAACTATAGTAATTTACTAGCCAAGCTAAAACGTTTAACATTAATAGGAGTTCATTAGCTCGTTTGATTTTTTTGTCAACTTGTAATTGCCATTTCAAATCGTTAGTTTATCTTAATACCTAAAATTGTTACAGCATTAGTAGATTTAGGTTGTGTATTTAATAGAATTAAAGGCTCAGCCACATGGTTAGATCAGATGTGACATCCATATACATATTATATTTATCATGGTTAAGCTCCATATTGTTGGCAACCCACTCCTCCATAGAAATCCGAATCTGATTGTAACCATGTGGCACACACCACATTGGAGTTACAGTCAAGAAGTACTTTGATATCTTGCATATTGAAAACGTTGTAAGAGGAAATTTTAAATCCATGGCAGAATGTATAATCTTGCACTCATATTGATTAATTTGTAAATTACAATATTATGATCAAAAACTTTGCTAAATGCAGTAATAACAATAATAATTATTAGTATAACGATCCTAGAAAGGCGTTATATATACAATAGGATGCTTAAATTTTGAATCTATTTACGTGTGTGAAACTGCATAGAATTCAAAACTAGACGAGAGTAACAAAAATAAAGATGTTGTAAGCCAACACATCATCCATTAGAACTCGATCATCCATTAAAAATCTGAATTAGAAGTCATGCACAAATCAGCCATAACCGATCACATGATCAAATACACCCATACTCCAGACTGTAATAACTCTAAACACCTACAAATAGAATCAAGCTGGCAGGAAAGACAAATCAAAGAAGCACTACTTTGGAACAGAAAAGCAATAACACCATAAAGAGAAATGATGGAGCAAACTGTCTTTCTCAATGTACTACCAACTCCTACACCCCGAAGAGCTGGGGTCCCCGTTGACTATCCTGATGGGAGAGCTGATAGAGGCCGTTACATAAGATCACAATATAAATAGCATCAGCCCGGTTAATTTTTCCTGAAAGCAGATCGAAAAGTACGTATCCATTTATTGATTTGATTTCATGAATTTTACCTATCTATCACTATATGGAAACCTATTGAAATTATTCAAAATTATAGAAAGACTTCTGGGATTGTTCACATGTGCATAGATGTTGTTCAGAAATGTTACAAGATAGTGTTGATAGCCCTTTACGATTGTAAATTGGTTGTCATCGATTATTGGTGTAACACCTGCATAAATCAGTCAATGGCAACATATTTCGCTACTTTATTGAAGTGAAACTGGGCGTAGCTTATCTCAAGTGGTGGATTAGATTTCAGAATAGGAACGACTACAGCTCGTTTCCATTGATGGGAAAGAACAACTTCACAGAACGATGTATTCAACACATCAGTTAATGGACGGCTAATTCCATAGACAAACTTGTCTAATCTTAACCGGTAATCCATCAAGACCACCAGCTTTCCAAATATTAATTTTAATAAGTCTATTATAAACAGACCATGGGTATACTACCCCCCCTGTCTCTTATACACATCTTAGAGCAGTCATGTTGTGCTATAGTAGAGCCTAGGCCATTGAATTGTTTTCATTTCTTTCTGTGATTAAGGCCAATCCCTACGGCTAAAATAAGACTAACTAGGCCTAGGCCTATGTATTATTTCACTCTGTGTAGGCCCATAAATTGATAATATTTCAGGCATCCTAATTTTTGGAAAGAAAAAGACACAGGGGCAATTTATTTTTTCTTACATTGGTTGTACCATGAAGGAATTACTTGTACGGACTGCTATGCTGTGTGATTACAGACAGGGAGATTAATGCAAAACATAGCTGAAGTTTGCATGAAGTCAACATAACATAACACGCTCTCGGCTGAACCCGTTGTATTTATCAACGGTGACAGCAACGATAAGCCTTATGTCATAGCTTAGATCATATCCACTTTAAATATATAAACAGTAAATTAATTGTCGCTAACGTCTAACGTAATATCAAAACATAATATTCTGCATATTATTCCTCACATAAATCATGTATCATTTTTTCAACTAATTATAATGGTTATACTAAGTACGACAGCAATATAAATAGCCGCTTCGAACATCCCTACTCATCAGGCACACATAAAACCTTGTCTCCTTCTGACACCCGCCGAACCCGTCTCCTTCTGACACCCGCTGATACAGCGCGCTAAGCTTATCTTCTCAATTGCTCTACTCTAATAATAACATCATGGGAAAAACTAGCAACATATAATTTATGTATCATGAATTAAACTTACTTCTTAGCAGGAATGCCCTAATTTAGTGAATTACAGTAGCTTCTAGAAGTCTCTAATTACCCGAAGAATTACTTTTAATCATAACACATTTTTCATCGCTCTGCAGGTCAGCTTACTAAATCCAAATGTCAAAGGTTTTCTAACCCACATGTAAAAATAGTTTCAACAAAACATCACGTTCGCGAAATCCATTATGATGAAAGTAAAATAAATTAAATTTCTCAAAAACAGAAGTCAGTCTGGTACAAAATATGTTTTCAATGATTCTACAAACTACGTGAGATCAGAAATAGGGTTGTAATTTCCGGTGTTTTGAGCCTTTTTGGAAAATGGCCTGCTTTAATTAGTTAGGAAAATTACTATTACTAAAGGACAAATTAAAAATGTAACATATAGAAACATAATGTTCAGCAATTGAGATCAATTAGTGGTTTAGAAAGGAAAGCATTTATCATAGGGGAGGATGGTATTTCATTAGCGATACATTACAGATATCTGTCATTTCATTTCATTTTATTCCAAATTCATATTATAATAATACAAATTCCAAGGATAAAAAACACAACAAAGTAACGCAAAGGTCAACTTATTTCCATTGTGGTCCTTAAAAAAATAATTACGTGAAAATTCATAACAACTACTAAAATTCCTCATAATACAAAAAACAGCACAAAATTACAAAACCACTGCCACACTACTACTACGATCATTACCATTACTATTTCCTCTGATTAACCACTTTTTAGATGTTTTTTTTTTTACTTTTCTGTTAAATTCGCAGATTGTTGATGACTGTTGTATTCTACTCAGTGCTGAATTTTAAATAATTGTTGTTGAAGATAAAAATGTAATGTGGGTACCAATAACATGGCTATAGATAGCAAATTTAGAGAATCTAGTCTTTGTATTCCTTTTCTGAGATATTTCGGGCTTAAATTGTTTAAAATGCGATACATATGATTTAATTTTAACTGATTCACTCTAAGGTCAATTGGAAACCAGTTTAACTTAAAAAATTCATTGGCACCAATATGAGCCCAGTGGGATACACCAAAAATACATCTCATAACTTTATTTTGAGATGATTGTAACTTTACTTTCAACGATTTTCTTAAACAAGTATACCAAAAACTGCATCCGTAATCATAATTGCAGAGAATAAGACTGGAGGCTAACAATTTTAGAGTGTAAATGTTAAGATATTGTCTAATTTGGTATAAAAATTTAACCCTTGAATTAACCAATTTCTTCACAATTCAGATTCTGATTCAATACAATTTCTAAATATTCAACTGACTTACGGTTCTCAATAATGCACTCTTAAATTAGGTTGATTTTTAAGCATGCGTTTTGAACCAAATAATATCGAGGAAGCTTTACTATAATTAAGAGACAACTTATTATCAATTAGCCATGTATTTACCAATTGTAATTCATTGCTTAACTTATTTTGTATTTCCAATTTATTGCATACAGAACAATTTTACAATTAATTGCAGATTTCATATCATTCCCGTAAGCAAGAAATATCAAGGGCCCCAAAATGGGACCCTGGGTGACTCCACATTTTATTACCCGACTGGAAATCGTAGATAACAGATTTTTTTTTAGTAAAGTAGGATATCAGCTGCTCATGTATCAAACGCTCGATAACTTTGGTATTTTCAGTGAGCTTAAAATAAGTAAATTAATAAATAGCTTTAAAAAAAAAACAAAAACTAAATATAGTAATATACTTAACTACTACAGTACCTTACTATACAATGTTCGTATGCAACAGCGAAGTATCGCCGTCTCTCTCGTCACGCATTGTCTTTGCATAATCTGTCCATTCAAAATGGCCCTTTACTGTAATTCCTAAATGGTGACCTAACTTTTAATAGTTAGGTCTGTGGATTACCATTTCGAAAAACAGTTCTTCGTCCATTGTTGCAAACCTCCTTATATTTCCGTTTCACGATAACATCCGCGGCGGGCAAATCATCCATCACATACATAGCATTTTAAATTTAATATTTCAATTTTCTGTGCCTGTATTACTCCACTTAGTTCATTAACCATATCATCATGTTTTTCGTTCAATGTACTGACTTCGTTTTGGAACGTTTACTTCAAATATTCCAATAACTTTCGGCAACTAGCGTTTTTCGCTATAATGTCAGCTTCAACTTTAGCTATTTTTTTCTCGATACAATGAACTCTTTTGTTGAGATTTTACATTGAATCAATAATTTTGTTTAGCTTACCAGATATTTCAGCTGTGAACACTTGCTCTAACTTTACATGATCCAACTTGGGTGTGGCAGCTTCCGATTCGGGGGATTGTAGGTGTACATCTGATCAAGACGAACAACCAACATTGTTACTAAGCCTATCATATCCCTACTCGTACGTTTTGGCCAACGTGTCTACTTCAGTCTTTGCGTTGTACGTAATTAAAATAATATACAGAGAAAACGGAACTAGGATGAGGAATTGTGGCAATACATTAAACCAAAAGAAATATTCATATCCAGGGCAGAGGTAGGGCGGGCCGCCCCTTTCCGTCGGGGAAAACTAACCTCAACACCTCCCCTCCCCCACTTCCTGGTCAGGGAGAAACCCAATTCATCGTCATCGGGAAGAAGAAACCATTTTTTCTACATCTACACGTTAATAGACTCAAACATTTATTGAAAATTCGAGTTCGTTCACTATAAAGAAAAACAAAATTAGAAAAGCTATTTCCTTGGTAGTTGAACTAAATGTTTAAAGTCTGAATTTCAATTATATCCGTTACAACTTAAAATTGTATTTACCTTGGCTTTTCTTATTGTAAAAATAGTACGATAATATGATGAATTTTAGCCCTAGAAAATGCCCGTTTTCACAATTTGGGACTAGCTAGACTACCACCACGGCCGGTTTCAATGAATGATGGAGCTCGATTTTATTTTAACTCGATTAATCTTTACCATAAAACTACGAGTAAATTTTTGAGCCTAATAAAAGTGATGGCTAGGCCTAAGCCTTTAAAAAAATATTTTCCAATATATTGTAATGATTACGATCTTTGATTCGGCTACCACGATATAGTCTGGTTGTAAAACTGCTGAAATGAACTTCATGGCCGGCGGAAGCGGGGGGCCCGGGCCCCCCCCCACTTTTTGGTGAAAAATATATAATGTCTGGAGATTTTTGTATGATCGGAAATGCAAAAAAAGAAGAAGGGAAGAAGGAGGAGAATGATGGAAAAGAGAATGTTTATCCAGTACCCGACCGAGTTATATTTTCTCGCAATTCACATTGGCGGATCTGGTGGAGGGGGTCATGGGTCCTGACCCCTCCCTTGGGCAACAAAAAAAAGGGGAAAAAGCAAAGAATTCTAAACCTACCTTTTCAGGACCCGTGAGCTGATTTTTTTTCCTTTTTTTTTTTGTTGCTATTAGAAAATTAGAATTTTGAAGAACATAAAATTCATTAAAACACACTTCAAATGTCGGGAAAGCTCAATTCCTGCCATCTAGGAACCAAAATTTTCCCGGGGAAAACCCGCGGATCACCCTTTCTTTTTGGGATTTATCGATTCATAAAAAAAAAATACGCATGCAACTACTCATTTGTTTATGTATGTATACACACATAAAATAAAAAATGAGAAAAATTTACCTAACCTTTTTCAAGAGGGGAAAACCTTGAATTTTGTAGAACTTCGAAAAGATCATCTCCCGCCATCTAGAAATCAAACTTTTTCCGGGGGAACCCGGACCCCCTTTATCTTTGGAGTTCATTGATTAATTGAATCATTTTCAAAGGGGGTGACCTTGAATTTTGAAGAATTTAAAAGCCATTAAAAGACACCACAGAATTCGGGAAAGCTCATTTCCCGCCACCTAGGAATCAAAATTTTCCCGGGGAAGAACCACGGGACCTCCCCCACCCTTTCTTTTTGGAATTTATCGATTCATGGAAAAACTGCGTATGCAACTTACTCAATCTTTTTTTATGTATGTATACACACATAATGCCTATTTACTGTATTAACAATGGGGAAAAATTATCTGACCGTTTTCAAGAGTGGAAAACCTTGAATTTTGAAGAACTTAATTACTTTCAAGTTCTTCAAAACTCAAGGTGTTCCCCCTCTTGAAAATTATTATAATGAATCAATGAACCCAGAGAAAGGGAGGTTCGAGTTCTTTCCGGGAAAATGTTAATTTCTAAATGGTGGACAATGAGATTTCCCGACTTCTGAAGTATTTTTTAATGACTTTAATTTAAAAGACACCTCAGAAGTCGGGAAAGCTCATTTCCCGCCTTCTAGGAATCAAAATTTTCTTGGGGAAGAACCTCCGGACCCCCTTTATTTTTGGGATTCATCGATTCATAGAAAATTCGTATGCAACTACTCATTTTTTAAAAACTTTTTATGTATGTATACACACATGAGCCATATTTACTGTAATAACAATGGGAAAAAATTACCTGACCGTTTTCAAGATGGGAAAACCTTGAATTTTGAAGAACTTAAAAGTAATTAAAGACACGTCAGAAGTCGGGAAAGCTCATTTAACGCCATCTAGAAATTTTCCCGGGGGAGGAATGTTGAAAAAGAGAAGAGAAAAATAAAGACAAGAATAAAAAGGAAGATATAATGAACAGATATCACAATACCCCGGCCTGCAACCCTTTCTCCACTTCAAAAAGTGTCCATAGCGCATTTGATCTAAGCCGCCAGATATTCTCCGCAGTGGCGTAAGCACCGGGTGACAAGGGGAAAATATCCATCTGTGGAAAATCTTTCCCCATTGAATGCCCTTTTCACCCGGGAAAGTGCCTGAAAACCTCAAATTTTAAATCGCATATTTTGTTGAGGTAGGCCAATTTCCTCTAAAAATTGCATATTTTAGGGAGTTTTGATCAATTCCGACGAAATTAGAATTAAAAAAACAAAACTTTTTTGCGCGCTTCGTGCGCATTTTTTAATGTTAAAGCTTGTGCTTGCTCTCCTTTGCATTCTAAGTTATAACACATAGTCCCTAACTAAAGAAAGAAAATTTAAGATAGATCGTTTTACCTAAAAGAGGGGCCTCAATGTGTAATGATGTTGAAAGAATATGCTTGTAATAAATAAAGCTAGCCATAAGGAAAATTCTTATATTCAGTTTAAAAAAACGAATGTGGCCATATATAAAATAAGAGCATTTCTTGCTGAGGTAGGCCAATTTCCTCTAAAAATTGCACATTTTAGGGAGTTTTGATCAATTCCGACGAAATTAGAATTAAAAAAACAAAAATTTTTCGCGCGCTTCGCGCATTTTTTAATCTTCAAGCTTGTGCTTGCTCTCTTTTGCCTTTGAAGTTATAACACATATTCCCAAACTCAAGAAAGTAAATTTAAGATAGATCGTTTTACCTAAAAGAAGGGCACCAATGTGTAATGATGTTGAAAGAATATGTTTGTAATAAATAAAGCCATAAGAAAAATGCTTATATTCAGTTTAAAAAAACGAGTGTGTCCATATATAAAGAGCATTTCTTGTTGAGGTAGGCCAATTTCCTCTAAAAAGTGCACATTTAGGGAGTTTTGATCAATTCCGACGAAATTAGAATTAAAAACACAAAAACTTTCCGCGCGCTTTGCGCGCATTTGTTAGTGTTAAAGTTCGTGCTTGCCCTCCTTTGCCTTCCAAATTATTTAAAAACATAATAGTCCCAAACTTGAGAAAGAAAATTTAAGATAGATCGTTTTACCTAAAAGAAGGGCCACAATATGTTATGATGGTGCAAGAATAGGCCTATGATTGTAATAAATAAAACCACGATGAAAATGCTTATATTTAGTTTCAAACACACGTGTGTGGCCTATATAATTAATAATAAAATAAGCCCTATGTCGTATTGTTTTCTATATGGGGAGGGGGTATCACACCAAGTCATAAATTACTAACCGGGAAAATTATTACCTTTGCCCCCCCCCC
>NW_022756612.1:1018959-1036995 GCF_011630105.1 Anneissia japonica
TATAATTAATGAACTACTACAAAGTTAACCCAACGAAAAAACGAAATAGTGAAATTTTGCTTTAACATACCATTTTTTTTAGTCACTTTTAGTTTTTTTCTATAACTGTAAAAACTGACAGGACCTTAGTTAAATACTTACCCGTTATAGTCGTTCAGTGGTGGCGCCAGGGGGTCTGATAGGGTGGGTCCAAACACAGGGCCGACTAGACCCTCGGTCAGAATCCCGGAGTAAACTTCCCTGGGCTTATGGGAGAGTTTCTTTTCAGCTTTGTATGGTCCGAAATTTTGCTTTTAAGCCAAAATATTAGGGATTGGCAATCAAAAAAATGTTATATGGATAAGCAAATCATATTATTTGTGGTGTGGCAACCTTGTCGAGGCATCGGACGATGGGAGTCTAGGCCTGTCAGACGGGAATTACCCCCTCCCAAGCAAATTGATGACGTCAACACACCGAATTCCAAGACTACGACAATTAAAATTAAAGGAAATGTTTACCTATTTAAATACATTTTTCTTCATCATCATTAGTATACTATTATGTTGTTACTCTATAATATTATTAATATAGTACCGTATGTCATTATTCTTATGCGTTTTAAAAAATGTATAGTTTATAATTCACATTAATGTTAGCGTTAGTACTGTTATTCCTAATATACTGATGTCATTATTATTAATAGCATCATCATTTTCCTTATTGTCATCCCCATCCTCATTATATTCCCCAATATATGGAGGATGTTGATGATGATGAGGAGAAGAAAGATGATGGGGATGATGGTGAGGAAGAAGATGATGGTGATTACAATTGATAATAAGGGTTGTTGATGATAATGATTGTCATGATGGTGATGAGAATGATAGAAAATGATTGATGAGAATGATGATGACGATGAATGATGAGAATCATCCCTCTCATCCTCACCCTTGTCCATATTTTCATTCTCGTCGTCCTCATCTTCATCATCCTCATGATGATGATGATAATGAGGATGATGGTAATGATGATTATGATTATGGTGATTAAGATAAAAATGATGATGAGGAGGATGAGAATGATGCGGCTGATGAGGAGAAGGAAGATGATGAGGTAGATGATGATTGATGATGGATGATTATGAGGAATAAAATGATGCTGATAAGGATGGTGAGGATAATGATGATAATAAGAAGGATTAGGATGATGAGTTTGATGATGATGAAAATAAGGATGATGATGATTATGATTGATGATAATGGTCGTGGATGAGGTTAATGATGACGAATGATGAGAAACATCCCGTTTGCCCCTCATCCTCATCTTCATTCTTGTCGTCCTCATCCTCTTCATTATCATGAAGGTGATGGTGATGATGTTAACAATGACTGGTGAGGGTGACGATGATGGATGAGGATCAATGCCATGGCCAGGATTTTCAAAGGGTGTGGGACAATATCAGAGCGGACCCACTTTACGTGTAAATTCAAACAATGTGGACCCATTTTACGCAAAAATACGAACTATCTGGACCCATTTTCTTAAATTTTACCCATATTTAACTAAATATAAGGTATCTGGATCCATTTTATGCATAAAATTACATAATTTGGACCCTTTTTTAAAATGGGGACCATTTATTGTGGACCCATTGGAAAAATGGTGTGGGACTGTGCCAATAGCTGGTTATGCCATTGATGATGATGAGGATGATGGATGAGGATGAATATGACGATGAGGATGATGATGAAGAAAATGATGAAGAATGAGGAGGATGAAGATTATGAGGATGATGATAACGACGATAGACGATTGATAAGGACGTGATGAAGATGAGGACGATGACGATGGATGAGTATGATGTGATGATGATGATGGTGATGATGATGATAGTGATGATTACAACGATCGATGATAGTAAGGATGATTATAATGATTAGACAACAATGAGAATGATCATGACGATGACGAATAAGATGAGTATAATACTGTAATGATATCAATTATTGCCCTCCCAAGGCAAAGGGAAGTATGGGACAAATTTTTCAAAAATGGGTTATTGGTTGTACATGATTCCAGGTACCATTCTGCACATTTCAAACTAAAAATATATTTCAAAAACCTTATATTTATTGAGATATTAATATCATAATTAGGAAGTATGTCCACTTTTTGATGATAAAGCCACAGCAAAAGGAAGTATGGGACAAGCTGTGGCATTGTGTGTATCACTAGCCAATCAGAATGCAGTATTCTGACTGTGTGAAGGGAAGATCTTTTGTAAGCCATTGATTTAACCAAAGCTTAAATGAATCAGTAAAGTATCATACAGTTTTTAGATTCATCATTCCAAATTCTCCCGCCTTTTTAATTTATAAAGTTAACGTAATATTTGCCAGTTTCTTTGTTAATTTTTTCCTTGTAACTTTAGGATATTTCATGGTTATTTTTCTTTTTGTTCATAATTATAAAGTACACAAAGGCAATTTTATTGTATTATGCGATATATAGGCGTAT
Source organism: Anneissia japonica (assembly GCF_011630105.1). NCBI lineage: Eukaryota > Metazoa > Echinodermata > Crinoidea > Comatulida > Comatulidae > Anneissia > Anneissia japonica. Next base: position 1,021,459 of record NW_022756612.1, read on the forward strand.
TGATTAACACATTCTAAGGATTAGTCATTCATTGACTTTTCAAGAATATAAAAATAAAAATCACAAATATTTTGTGCGCTAATACATTCTTTTTCGAAAGTTGATGAAGAACGCAGACGCGTTCGAAATATTCCTATAATTTTTTTTTGAGAATCAGCGATTCAATTCATTTTGTCAATTGAAACAGGAATGGAAATACACTGCTTCATATTTTACCATTAATTTATGCCATCAAAGGTATCTTAATTTGTTACCAGGTGTTACTCGCTTCAACTAAAATACCACTTGGTTAGAAACATATATATTTTTTTTTAATTTCCTGAAAATGCTTACTTAACCTAATTCTAAATCGCCTTCGCATATAATGTCCCAGCAAGATGTATATCAAAAGAAAGAAAATAACAAAATTATTTATTCCAATGTAAATATATTGTTTGAAAAACCTATGATGAATATTTAGTGTCTCTGAAATCTAATTTTGAATAAATCTTGAATAAATCAACACTAGGGTGTATATAAACTTGCATTAATTTATACATTGGAAAATAACAGGGAACGAGAACAAGCCCTACAAACACTTACTGGTAGCTTCCAATCTAATAGGTAATCATTTTTAGTTCCAATTCTCAAAATATTATTTAATATTTAGATATTAATTTCATCAGGGATGTAACATCATTTATGCATTTTGAAATTTGTAAATTTTATTCTTTTAGGCTATCTGTATATAAGGTAGCCTATTTTTATCTATATTTATTTATATTTCTTGATTTAAAAAATATATAGTTTAGTTGAGTAATATTTTATGTAGAGAATGCTGTTATCAATAATTTACAATTTATATATCCATATGTGAGCATTTTATTTAGTATAAATGTGTATTTGCTTCCTTTTGATATGGCGTATTTCCAACATGTTAGTTGTGCAATACCACGGCAGAGGGAAGTATGGGACATTTTAAGCTAAAATACTGCTTTTTAGAATTTTTTTTATTATTATACCTAGAATGGACTTCTAATTATATATCAAAATCGCATGAAAGCTTTTAAACACACTTCATCATTTAGAACGGCTGATGCAAAAACACGTTTTGCTTGATTTCTCAAAACTATCCTGTTGTCCCATACTTCCCTTTGCCATGGGAGGGCAGAATTAGTGGTGAAAAAAATATTATAAATAATATTATTATATAACAGTACTAACAATGTAATTCATTCTAATATTAAAATATAATTTTGAAATAACAGATATACAATACAGTAATATATACATAATATTATTAATGATTTTAACAATAATGAATAAGCATAATACTACTATTAAAATGATAATATTTATATATATTCTATATGTGATTGCTTTGATGAGATTGTATTTTGTACAATAGTAATAATAATAATAATAATAATAATAATAATAATAATAATAATAATAATAATATAATAACTTTACAAAAGTAACCATTTTCTCCGCCCAGATGAACGCCATCTTGGAAATTGGCATTATGATTATTTCAATTAAAATTGATAGAGACAGTAAAGAGTAACTAGTTAACTAAGTTTATTGTCAACTTTCACAATTATAGCAAAACTAGAGGTGAATAATATAATGCCATATGTGTGTGTGTGTTTGTATGGATATATATTGTTTTGAAATTGCTCTGATAACAATAAAGTTAAATTTACATTTTAAAAGAGTTTTACAACCACAATGGCAGCCATCTTGGAATTCTTTGTGATGACGTCATTATTCCGATTAATTTTTTTAACGAGAATGAGGAGTAACTATTTAGCCAATTTCTTGTTACATTTGATATACATATCATATGTAAAAGCGACTAAAACATACATTTATTTCCCCTACCCCCATCTTAATTAGCTCAAAATAGGATATTTTATGTCAAAATTTTAGTGCTATAAAAAAAAAAATTGCTCAAGCTCTAAGAATGGGAATTTTTTTCTGAGACACTATATGCTATACTGATCCAGAAAAACCAAAAATAAATTTTCCTTTTCTTTTTTCTTGCTAATTTCCTACTGCACCCAGGCTAATAGTACTATTACAGAATGGCTTAACTGGTAGAGTAGACTGGTTTAGGACCGGTTGGGGTCATGGATAGACAGTGGGAGGTGGAGATGCGATGTTGAGTGGATGCACGTCGAGCGCTCGGTTACTAATGTCATGCGACGCGATATTATCAGTTCGGGGCTCAGCAACATCAGATATTGACGAATTTGGCAGCAGTGATTGACAAATGCAGCTGTTTTGACAAAATCAGTAGGACATTTTGACATCTTGTAATAGCAATACACAAATGTACGTGAAATTCTGTCGGTGATGTGACTGAATCAAATGAACCAAGTTACTTCCTGAAATGCTGGTGAACAACAGCGAGAAGATGTCTCGCAATTTATGATGGAAAACAGGGGTATTGCCAGTGGGGCATGGGGTCAAGATCCTTCATCGCGGGAAACTTTGCCCCCGTCGGGGAGAAAAAATTATATGTTTTTTTTTTTTACATATTAGTAGACTCTAAAATCTATTAAAAAAGTCTTGGAAACCTCTAAATTGTCATATTTTTTCGACCACCTGGACTACTTTAAAAAAATCTTGAGCTACGCCCGACCACGCCCACTTTGCTCTCGTCGGGGATATCGGCCTCTCTGTCAGGGACCTCGGCCTCTTAAGAATGTAAAGGAATGTGGTACAATCTGTTTTGTTTATAGATAAATTGTCAATTGTTATTACTTGTTGCACTACAAAACAAAACGAGAATTAAGTGATGTGGGTGACATCGTTATTCCCTAGTGGTGTATTTTAGCTTGTTTTTGAGTATCGTGCTTCTCTCTACCTCCTTTCCAATTTTTCTCCTTTTTTTGGAGGGGTGTGAGGTTTTGGGATCCTCCTGAATCCAGAAGGATGAAATTAAGATATAAAATTGTAACAGAGCCAATATCATCTTAGGAAAAAAATTGTAAATTTATACCGACTGTACTTCTTTGAGTTCGAACATCTAACTAGACTTGTGGATGGGTTATGTTGAATACCCTTGCATGACCAATGATTTGATAATTGACAAAGCGGTGGTTTGTCAGCTGCACTGTGAAAATATAAAATAAAAAAGTGTGAAAATCACGAACAATTTTATTATAACATGCAAATTACTGAAACAATCAATCTCCAAAATATTTTTAATACAAGAAAATAATGTATTAACATTAAAACACAGTATATATAAAGCAAACATAAATTTATACAACTTGATACTACAGAAGTAAATTCAGATTGGCTTAACAGAAGAAAAGCCAAAACTGTCACCACTCGCAAATTGTGTGGAAGGTTAAAAATTTCGAATATATTTATTGCATTAAACTTACCTTTAAATGTCTATACAATTATAGAAATTAGTTGTTAATCTAACAAGAAACGTTTACTATCTACCGTCAGATCAAACTCCCTTTTACCTTTATTTTAAATAAAAGAACCTACACATTCATGTTTATCATTCGATCAGATTTAAAATACTCATTAAAATGAGATACCTCAATTATTGCATTACCATTCTTCTTAACACTTTTAAAGCTGTTCTAATATCTTTAATGTGCTTACTTATTAGGCTATTTAGGCTATGAATACGTTTTCGTTCACCATTTACTTTCTTTAGATTGAGAAAGCATTTGGTAACCTTCTTTCTTTCTTCATACCACTTTGAAACTAAACCTACTTCTTATTGCTCAAAAACATTTTACCAATCTAATTTTGTAATTTTTAAAACAGTGTTTTTTTAAAGTATTTAATTGAAATGTTAAATTTTTCCTTTAATTATTTCAAGGTGATTTTACTTTTTGTTTGTTATACGTTTTGACTGATGTTTTGAAAAGTTTCTAATTGGTTTCGTGCTTTTTATGTTTTTACATTCACAATATTTAAAACCCCTTTTCTAAGGCAATTCCTTTTAGAATGCATGCAAGCGCAATTTAAAGTAATTTGTTGTCTATTTATCTTCCTTATGTCAATCAGAGCTTCAGCAGTGGCGGATCTAGGATTTAGCAATTGTGGGTGGATAATGCGATTTGTGAAGCACGAGGGGGGGGGGGGGGGGGGGGGGGGGGGGGTCGTGGTTTTGACAAGGGCGCAGATCTGTTTCGAAAGGTGAGCGGGGAACATTTTGTGAGCCCACACCCACCTCAGGCCCACCATGGTTGGGCCTGAGGTGCGAACATTTTAGGAAATAGTAGCTCTAGATGACTGGAAATGACACTTTTATATAGTAAAATTCATCGTCATTACATCACCATTATATAGTAAAAATGAAGCGGCAATAAAATTCTCATGATTTTCGGCAACCATAGATATATTCTCTTTCTCTCTATTGTGGCGAACCACCACATTTATTCATTAATATGTCATCAACAGTTCAAATACATAAGTATAAAAACATAATTTAACATAGATCAATCATTGTATATTGTAGGCCTATCATTATATTCGATAACCTTTCTTAAAAATTATACCAACTTGACAATCACTGAAAGTTGCTAGTTGGCCTTTCGTATAGGCACTAGGCCTACATGCAATTAATTTTGTAATAGTGTTTAATACTGAAGCTTAGTTATGCAAATATTAATTAATTGTATTACTATTCTTAATGATCATCATATACTGCCGATATTAATTGTATGGTTTTTTTTAAAATTATTATTATCATTTTTTTATTATTATTATTTCCTTCTATTTTTTGTCTTCCGTAGAAGTCACCCATCACCCATTTATTTATCTATTACATATGTTGATTATACTTATCAAGATCGACCATGGACCATTTATTTTTTGCTTTCTCCCTACTAATTAAAAATTCATATGTAATTAGTCTGTTTAGCTCAGATAAAAACATCACCGAAGGACATTTTGTCCTCAAACCAACCATAGATATCTAATTAATATGTGTGATGTACTGTAGCGAATAAATATTAAAAACATTGCCTTTGATGTACTTAATTTAGGCCTACCTACTTCGAAGCCATTAGTCCACACAAGGGCTGAGGTGGGAACATTTAGGGGAAATCGTACCTCTAGATTACCGCAAATGACACTTTGTTATAATAAAATTCATCATCATCGATCAAATTAATCGCTGTGATGTTCCATTGAAAATAAAACTCAATTGTCATTGATGTACGGTATTTTTAATTTACTTTACCATGTGCCGAAAACCAATCTTATTATTATTATTACATGCTTTTTCTCATACTTCTCAAAGTATAATAAAGGCACGCGCACACGAGTCGTGTATTATAAGTAATTCAGATGTTTGTGGGCAGAGATAGAGTACCGGTTGTACAGCACACTTTCTTTAAAACCTGGGTCATTTATGCAAATCATTTCAAAAATGTTCAGGCATCTTCTTGACATATGATATTATTAAATTGCGGACCAACCCCCACCCACTTTACCATATTTTGGGACGTGTCCCCCTGTCCCTCCTTGATCATGGGTTTAGGGAGAGGCATCCCCTTCCATTTGACATTTTTTGGAATTAGTTGACGGCTAGACGTTCCCGGATGACATCTGAAAAGAAGTTAAGCTTAAAATAGAAAGTGTATGTTTTACGAGAGTAGCCTACTACATGTAACTTGTATACATGAGAAGCACACACACACACACACACACACACACACAAGACGAGTGACTTTTTTTCGAGGGGGATGGCTAGCCACTCTATTCAACCCCCTACCCCCTCCCCTAGATCCGCCACTGCTTCAGGTGTTGGGTGTTACATTTTATAATGCTTTTTAATATTCATTGCTTATAAACCAGTAATCCTACACTCAACCAGTGGGTATGGTTGTTTCCAGGTAAAACTCTTGACATGTTGGTGCTAAGACACCTCGACTGTGAGTCGTATTTTCCCTTTTCTATCTAGTCTTCTGTTGTACAATAAACTTATTGAAGTAAAATTAGTATATGCATTTTTTATTTTATAAAATGAAGAAGAGATTTTTATTTAATTACGGAGGCCACGTATGTTAGACATAAGTCTTTTGGCGCTCATGTTGAATGTGGTAATCAGTGTATTTTTTACCTGCATTTACATGGCTGTACTTTGTACATTGAGTGAGCCCTCTTCACCTAAGCCATAATGCTTAAGGACAAATGTGGGCTCTGGTTTGGAGGAGTAGAGACCCCTAAATGTGTTAGACTCATGGCCCACATGCCCAGATCTTCTATTCAATCTCTACACCATCTTATGGGTCAAATAACAACCACTGTGCTATATGGGCGTATATTAGCCTAGGAAAACCAACGGCATAGTGTGGATAAGCGCCTGAAAATGCCAGTGAAAGTAAGATGAAGGCGGAAGCATCAACTTTCGTTGGTCAACGGTGTTACCAGTCTACCATCAATATGCAAATTAGGTGTTTTAATTGACCAATCAGAAGGCGTTTGGGATGATGTGGCCCAGAACCCCCCTACCCTACTACTTCTCTCAATCCACATAAGTGTCAGGTTCTTACATTATCTCTTAAGAAACTTTTAGTTAATTATGACTACAACATTAATGGTTCGTTAATTGAGAAGGTTAATGTTCAAAAAAATCTTGGAATTTACATTGATTCTAAGCTTAATTTTAACAAAGATGTTGACTATATTGTATCCAAGGGTAATAGGATATTGAGCATGTTTTGGCGCTCTGTAAAGAGCTCAATAGTAGCACCAAACTTCATCTTTATATTTCTCTTGTTAAACCAATTTTTGATTTTTCATCTAGGATTTATAATTCTATTTGTATTTCTCAATCAAATCGCATAGAACGAGTTCAAATTTATGTATTTTATAAATTATAAATTTTATTAATTATAACGTTGTTATAATTAATAAAATTTAATGTATTTTATTAATTATAACAACGTTAATGCCACTATTCATCTCTTACAACTTCACACTAGAAGGGGCACGTTTGATATGGTCTTCCTTCATAAATGTTTTAACTCGCGTTTTACTTGCCCTCTTTTATCTTTATTTATGTAAAAAATACATAGACCCAATTCACGTAACACTGACTTATTCTCTGTGCCTCTTAGCCGGGTCAATGCTACTAAAAACGGTTTTATTCACATAACTATAATACCAGTACACGTAACGATACCACTATTGACATATTTTTAACAGTATTTCCACGTTTAAATCCAAAGTTGCTAATTTAGTATAGGCTTTCTTTAGTTAAGCTAGGGACTCTCTTTATTGTCGATTTGCTTCCTTTGTATGTTATTGTTTGTATTTTACTATATTTTATATATTGTATGTTTAAGACATCCTGTAATGGGCGATTCCGCTCTTGGATTTAATTGAAATAAAATAAAATAAAAATAAAAATTATAATAACAGCAATAATAATATTAATAATAGTGTCAAGTATCAAAACAGCGTTTTGACACTATTTTAATAAATGCTAGTGCATATGCATATTAATGTTACGTATTGAAATAAGAAAAAAAGAATACAAATTCCCCTTCCCCCGTTCGAAAAATTCTTGATCCGCCTCTGTTCAATGAGACTAATTAAAAATGGTTTACGTTCTATTGTGACAAATGCTCGTTTGGATATCCTCATGACGCTTGGAATACATCTTGATGGGGGAAGCAACCTTGTGGTTTAGATTTCAGGAAACATTTCAAATTAGAACTTTACTTTGTACTGTGGCGTTCCCGGTGACATTATATTTTCTTAATTTATCGTAGTATAATGTAAGAAATTAGTGGCCTTACAAATTACGGTAAGACATTATTCTTATTCGTAATTTGGTTGTAATTCACAATCACATGGATTATGAAGAACCTGGATTTCGCAATGATGGGAGAATAAGTATTGTAATTAATGTAAATACTGTGGTATTTTTTTAATCATACAAAATAAAAAACGGATTTGTAAAGTAAGTTTAGCCCCCTCTGTCGCCGGGCCGATCCCGGCGTTATTACTGGGCCAAGTACAAGTTTTATCATGGAGTTGGTAATTGAACCTACCTTTGACAGGTGGCCAATGGCTGATAGCTATGAGGCGCCATCTGTTAACTTATAAAGTAATTTTGACCCTTTTGAATTAACCTAGTTCTAGCATTGTCAAACCATGCAGTACCTGTAAAACGCTATTTTTGTAGCTCTTTTTACAATTTAGAAGAAATAAAAGGAATTAACTAATAAAAATACACTCACCCATATCTTTTATTCCGGCATAGAAATACCACAATTAAAACTATGACCATAATTAACAGTAAGATGCAATTACCGATGCTGACGGCAACGTTACTCCAGCTGAGTCCCCTGAAAAACTGGCAGACCTAAAGAAAAAAATTTGTGACTTATGCTTACCACGAAAGAATATTATACTAGAAAGACATAACTTCAACACTCTTTCTAAATTACCAGATGAACCTGTCCAAACATATTTAGCTAAGTTGCAAACCCTAGCTAAAAGTTGTGAATTTGGTCTGATAACTGACGAGCTAATAAGAGATAGGATCGTATGTGGTGTTGATAAAGAAGTAGTGAGAAAAGCGTTATTATCTCAGAGTGAATTAATTTTGGATAAAGCCATTCAGATATGCCTGGTTCATGAAACTACAGAAAATGCAAACAAACAATTGTCACAGACAATCGACGTACTAAAGTTTGAAAAAAACCAAATCGCAGCACAGTAAAGTTTGTGGAAGGAGTAGGACATCTCATTTTTGTCCTGCATATAACAAAGAGTGCAGCAGATGTGGAATTTTAGGACATTTTGGAACACAGTGTAGGAAACCTATGGGTACTAGTGCACAACACAAGCATACTTACAAGAAAACCCAAGGTAAACAAAGATACAAAAAAAAGCCTAATAAGCAGGCATTGCATGATATCGCAACAGAAGAAGAAGCACAAAATGAAGAATTATTTGTTGTAGAAGGCATAAACATTGATACAGTTGACAGTAAAAATGAAATAAAAACAACTGTAATGGTCAACAATCATCCTCTCACATTAAAGATAGACACTGGAGCCAAGTGTAATGTAATACCACTAAATACTCTGCAAAATATTAAAGCTGCTGATGACATAGACCAATCAGAAAAGCCAAATCTGGTAGCATATAGTTGTAATGCCATAACTACTTTGGGAATGGCAAGATTAATGATAGATTCAGCCGGAAAACAACACCAACTGAAATTTTATGTTGTTGATGGTGATTACACTCCCATAATTGGATTAGCAGATTCTCTAAAACTTGAGTTGCTAAACGTTAATGATAACATGGTGCATGTCGTAACACAAGATTTTTCAGAACTAACAGAGTTTTCGGATGTTTTTGGTGACGATTTGGGCAAGTTACCGATGAAATATAAGATGTCTGTAGACCCTTCAGTACCGCCAGTGGTAAGACCACCAAGAAAAGTTCCAAAGCCCATGGAGAACAAAGTAATAAAGAACTTAAACGAATGACAAAAATTGGCGTAATCACTCCTGTAGAAGAGGCAACAACATGGGTGCCATCAATGGTTGCAACAAGAAAAAAGTACACTGAAGAAATTAGATTGTGCATAGATCCAAGAGATTTAAATGGTGCTCTGAAGAGACCCCATCACCCAATGAAAACTGTTGAGGAAATAACTAGAAATTTTAGCCAATGCCACAGTAATTTGTCTTAGATGCTAAAAATTATTTTTGGCAGGTACCATTAGATGCAGAATTTTCAAAGTTGACTACGTTCAACACTCCCCTTGGCAGATACAGGTATCTTAGAATGCCATATGGTATCAATAGTGGATCAGAAGTATTTCAACGCACAATGGAAATACTCTTTGAAGGATATCCTTGTGAGATAATTGTGGATGACCTGCTAGTCACTGGTAAAGATCTAGACGAGCATGACAAGAATTTAAAGGAGGTGCTACAGATAATTCAGAAGGTTGGACTGCGCTTGAATAAGAACAAATGCAATTTTCGACAGAGTCAGGTTTCCTATGTTGGACACCTTCTAACCGACAATGGTATAAAACCTGATCCTGAGAAGATAAAGGCTATATGCGAGATGCCAGCTCCAAAGGATACACCAGCTTTAAGCCGTTTTCTTGGTATGGCAAACTATCTTTCGAAATTCACAGAGAACTTTAGTGAAGTAACAGCACCCTTAAGGCAGTTGTTACACAAAGACACGCAATGGTGTTGGCAACCATATCAGTATGATAACAAGCCCACCAGTCTTTGCATATTACGATGTGACCAAACACTTAACCCTTACATGCGATGCATCCCAGTATGGTTTAGGCTATGCATGCCTCCAAAATGGTAAACCAATAGCATTTGCCTCACGAACAATGACAGAAACTGAACAGCGCTATGCACAAATAGAAAAAGAGCTGTTAAGCATAGTGTTTGCAACAAAGAAATTCCATCAGTTCATATATGGGAAACAAATAACCATACAAACAGACCATCAACCACTTATAACCATTGTGAAGAAGCCACTTCACAAAGCACCAGCTCGTCTGCAGAAATTACTAATGCAGTTACAAAGATACCACTTTGAGTTGGTATACAAGAAAGGTGCTGAGCTATATTTGGCAGACACCTTATCACGAGCACCTACTACAGATACGGGTGATGATGATTATCTGTATGAAGTCATTGAAGTATTGCACATCTCTGACGCTAAACAGGAAGAGCTGCGAAGTGCAACGAAAGAGGATCGCACTCTTCATATGTTAATTAACACAATACTTAAGGGATGGCCAAAAACTCCAAAGTCGTGCCCTCCAGAAATACGAAGTTATTTTACTTTCAGAGATGAACTCTCAGTAGACAATGGAATAGTTATGAAAGGACATAAAAGCATAATTCCTAGCTCTTTCCAGTCCTCGTATACACGAATACTACACAAAGGACATCCTGGAATAGAAGCTACAAAACGCAGAGCACGGGAAATTGTCTATTGGAGATCAATGTGCGATGACATAACCAAGTTTGTGTCATCCTGCCAGGTATGTAATGCCCTAAAGGCACATCAAGCCAAGGAGCCCTTACTTTTACATAACATTCCAGATCTACCATGGACGATTGTTGCCACAGATATATTTGAGTGGAACAATAAGCATTACCTGGTACTCGTAGATTCCTATTCCAGATGGTTTGAAATGAAACTGACTTAACATCAGCCACAGTAATAGTGAAACTGAAGCGTCACTTCGCTACCCATGGTACACCGCAGATTCTCATAAGTGACAATGGAGGTCAGTATTCAGGTCAACAATTATAACAGTTCGCATGAGAATGGAACTGTGTGCACATCACGAGTAGTCCTGAACATGCCTAATCAAATGGCCTTGCAGAGAATGCGGTAAAGCAGGCAAAGATTTGTTAGAAAAGACACGAAGAGATGGATCAGGTATCTATCAAAATCTTCTGAACTTACGCAATGTGCCAAGAGATAATGTTCGCAAATCACCGGCACAAAGACTACTATCACAAACAACTAGAAATCCTCTCTACACAAACAAATTCTTACTGACACCAAAACCAATCAATACAAAAGTTGTAAGAAATCAATTAGAAATGAAGAGAAACCAACAAAACGCTACTATGACAAAAAAGCACAGGCAAGCGCGCTCCCACCGCTACAACAAAACCAGACAGTTCGAATAAGAACACAGAAAGGACATGATCGTCTGGGAACGATCAGCAAGATTCTGGAATAGCCAAGATCATTATGGTCGATACCGGTGAAACGCAAATAAGAAGAAACAGAAAATATCTGCTTCCTGTAACAGAAAACAAGCCGTTACAGAAAGCTGATATACCATTACCAGGACACACAACCGATACACAACCCGAAACCACAAATGCAAACTCAGCCTCGTGAAGAACTACCGCAAAATCCAACACAGATTCAGCCAACAGGAACCCGAAGTGGACGAACTGTCAAACCAAATCCCAAATACAATAGCTCTATGTTTGCACAGTATCTAAAAAAAAAAAAAAAAAAAAAAAAAAAATGCAAGCGTTGATTGAAAATTGATTGGATTACTGAACGTTGATTATTGAACATTGATTTGACTGCTGACAGTCGATTATTGAACATTGAATGAACATTGATTATACATGATTATTGAACATTGATTGAACACTGATTGGACTGCTGAACCTTGAACGAACATTAATTATAGACCATTGTTATTGGATTGGAATTTATAAGTAAAATGGAAATCAAAAATTGAACAGGAATTTAAGATGCTAATTAATATGTTAGAAAAGATCACAATTGAATGAATAACACAATCACACTTTTGACTTAAAACGTTTTATTGTTCTCATGTTAAAAAAAAAGAAACAAAAAGGATGAAAAGATTTTAAATTTACTATAAATTGATCATGTTTAAAAACTCTTTTATACAAAATAAAAGAAGGAAGATGTAGAACGTTGTATTAATTTGAAGCACGCCCTCTCGGTGCGTTACCCATCTCATACATGTATGTCGGTCAGTACCTCAATAAACAATCCTAGTAATCTACGAAGTGCCTCAGGCTGGTCATTAACTTACAGGTATGCTGTTGGGTAATGATTTGGCGGTGATCATACCGAAAACTCAACACATCACCCCTACACTGAAAACATCCCACTGGCTTACAGTAAGACAGCGCATAAAATGTAAGATCCTTGTTCATACATTTACATGCCTCCACAACTTATCACCTACGTACCTGACTGATCTTATCCATCTCCGGTCATCAACATGTTATCGAAGTCTTTGTCCCACCACATGTCCATATACTTTATTTACTCCTTTAATTCGTTCTAAATATGGAGAGAGGTCCTTTCAAGCTGCTTCTCCGAAGCTATGGAATGCACTCCCCATTGAAATCCGGGAGTCTTCTTTTGTATCCATTTTTAAGGAAAGACGCAAGACCTACCGTTATCAAACTTTTTAATTTTCCATTTTTGTTGTTTATCTTTTTTTTGTTTGCTTTCTATCGTTTAGTTTTTTTTTTTTTTTTTTTTTTTTTTTTTAGGGTGGGTTTAGGATAGGCTAGTCTACACGTCAACATCACTTGAGCATTTGTGAGTTATGATCCTGCAAACCACTGCTTGCCAGTGGTCTCAAATTGCAGGAAAATGGTGTGGTGATGTTGGTTCCCCTGCGATCGTCTGTTTCTGATGTTTTTTTTAATTTTTAGGTCGCTTAGTTAGACTTCAGGATTTAGTTTTTGGTTTGTTTCTTTTGTGTAACATATAGTACATAGATACCGTGTAGTATGCACTTTACAAGTCCCAAACCATTACCATTACCATATCCCAATTGATAAGTTCCAAATTACCTTGTGAAGATGAAATTAAATGGAACTGTGAGGAGGATTTAGTATTTGCTGCATGTGCCGTGACGAGAGCAATGAGTCAAAAAACCGCAAACGAAACACATGATTTGAGGAGTAATGACTTCAAGTTGAGGGTAAATTGATGACAAATCTTGTGGGCGATGACGTAGAAGATGATTTGAGCACTTTTAATGAGAGTAATAAGGATGTTAAAAGTAGTGAGCCCTTATGTCGTCAAAAATGTTAATCAAAGAACAAGAAAAGTACCCATGTTGTAATCCATGATGTTGTAATGAAGAAGTGGAGGCCACGGTATGTATCTGCTAATGATGGGTGGGCAGATATTCATCAGATTGTTTTCCTTAGAATTTATCGCAACGACAAAATTAGTATAGCACAGAGCACAAACATTGACTATCTAAAACAAAATTAGGACTCGTAAACACCCTTCCTAAATTCATGAACTGTCGTGTTAGAGGGACTAGGACTGTAACAGCTTCATTTAAAAAAAATTCTATTATGCTACAACCAACGTTTAAATAATTTAATGTATTTTGAGTAGATATATACTTACTAGTAACAATGAATTTCTAAAATTTGGCTAAAGTAATTTCAATCGTCAAAAACAATGCAAAATTACTGTGGCCTAATGGAGTCAAAGACCCTATATTTTAGAATTTTATTTCACTCATGGTGTAAGGTCAACTCCAACAATTGGTCAGATTACTTGTATACAGTATGGGTATAATAATTTTGATAGTTGCTTTTTCTTATTTAATTCTTCCTAAATACGCAAACTTTAACATTGTGCAATTGTATTCAAACATATATGTTTTAAAATATTTTTTTTGTATATTATTGAAATAGATAAATGTAATACTAATTTTGATATTTAGAGCACTAGATGTTTATTAAATTTAAATTTAAAAGTTTAAATTGAATATGAATTTTTTATTTTACTTAGAAATAACAAAAATATATATAATTTGTTAAAATAAAAATGCCTGTGTTTTTTTACATTCCATGTCTCTTATTATGATCAGGATATTCTCCACAAAACGCTATAAAATTTATTGTAGGAACCTATAGAATTTATCTTATATATTCCTATACAACAAATCCTATGTTTCTATAGGACAAAACACGTACGTTCCTTTAGGATAAGCCCTGTAGGTTCCTATACGAAGTTATAATATAACCTATAGGACAATTCCTATATGTTCCTACAGAAAATGTTCAATAGGACTTGGTTTGTATACTTTCCCTATTATATAAAGAAACAAATCTTACAGTTACAGTTTCTGTAAAACAAATCCTAGGAATAATCCTGTAGGATTTTGTCCTATAGGATTCTATTGATTGTGTCCTATAAGATCCGTCGCTTAACATATGAGATAATAGTTTATGTATAAAAAGAGAATGAAAAATAAAATAAAAGAAAAATATCTAAAATAACGATTTTAATTTTTTTTTATATTGTTTGCTGTTGTTCCTCTATCAGTGACAATCGACAATCGCTAGCTAATTGAATATATGCAGGAGCAGTAGCCTCGCGTGAAACGACGACAGCTAGCTAGCTGACTGGCTGTGGCCGACTGAGTCTACGAAGTAGCCTTCTTAGTTGCAGCAGAAATGCAAGTCAACAATTCAAATTACAGCTAATTGTGTCTGTTATTCTACTCCAAAATTGTGAATATTTTTTAAATGTAAAGTTTTTAACTTTTATTTCCAAAATTTTTGAATTTTATAACTAGAAACTGTAATACATTTCGCATTTACTATTCGTGAAAATTCGACTAGCGTTCGATTGGTGTTTTTGCAGAAATATTTTAGTCTTCAAATAATATATTTTCATAAACTTTAACCTTTATTTAGCCCTAGTGGTTACCATTTTATCAAGCACCAAAATACACTAAGAGAGCGGCTTTTTTGGTGTATTATTTTTTTTGCATTTGCACAGGTACCTTCCGAAATTTATTTGGAAAATGCTATTTTTATAGGTTACATGATTGTTGGCGACCGATATTTGGGTTGTGACCAATATGTTTGAACATACCACATACTACCGTACCAACATACTTTAAAACTGAACCAACATATTATGCTGTCCAGTTTTAAAGATAATAAAGAATGCCTTAATGTGATAGGGGCTTCCAGACTAGTTGTGTCACACAGATATTAGAGACTGGCCTACCTC
>NW_022756612.1:1039482-1084702 GCF_011630105.1 Anneissia japonica
AAGAGACAGTATATATATATATATATATATATATATATTGTAGTAATACGTACACATATGTCTTCCCCGGATGAAGTGGGCCGTTACAGTAAACATGTGACCTTTTAGAACACGATTCACTTCCAATCAGAATTCGCTTGACATTAATTGACCTTTGAATCCTTAATGAACCAGTGTATTTCATATCTACAAAACATATATAAAATATGAGTAATTAATGAAAATGTAATATTGGAATTACAGTAAATAGAATAATTTAATTAAAAAATGATAAGGTTTGAATGATTTTTAAATATATAACAGTGCAATACTGCCTCACTATGAAAAAAGAAACAGCTGCTGACGTTTGCATTGTTTTGAGTAATTAAGAAATATACATTTGTATTAGCCAGCTCCGATTTTCTTAGCACTGTTAATCCGATTAGGTGTTTTATGTAGGCAACCATTCATGTATAAGTGGAGCATGTTGATTGGTAAGTTTGTCCCCTGCTTCCTTTTCTAGTGGTTTTTACAGTATTTTTACTGGTCTCTCTAATAATAGGATCTGAACATGGAGGATGCTCCAAATTATTATTTCGTTTATATTGAACAAAAAAAAAATCGTTTGTCAGTTACATTCTTTTGTCATAGTAGGACGAACAAATAATGCTGCTATTATTATTATTATTATTGTTATTATTGTTATTATTGTTATTATTGTTACTATTGTTATTATTATTATTATTATTATTATTATTATTATTATTATTATTATTATTATTATTATTATTATTATTATTATTATTATTATTATTACCCAGTCATCAGCATGCTGACTGGGTTCTGTTTCCTAGCAGTTTCTTCTTTCTTTACCCAGTCAGCAGCATGCTGACTGGGTTCTGTTTCCTAGCAGTTTCTTCCTTCTTTCTTTACCCAGTCAGCAGCAGAATGCTGACTGGGTTCTGTTTCCTAGAGATTCTTTCTTTCTTTCTTTCTTTCTTTCTTTCTAGCAACATTTTAAAAGGCTACTATTGGCAAACTACTGGACCGATTTAATTAAAACTTGGTCAGTATAACCATAGAGAAAATGTTCTATTTTCTCTAAGGTATAACCGGTGCCACCTCCCATTTATGTGTTGTTCACAACTTGGGGTCAAAGGTCACATAAGGGGCATTGGGGTAAAAAAAACCAAAAATCGTATAAAAGACTACTTGTCTCACAAATAACGTAGCACAGTCTTGTCCTTTGCACATATACATTGGCATTAGGCAGGGTCTATAGGGTGTTCAGGGATAAGGGGTCAAATTTCATTAAGGGGTAATTTTCATCTTTTTTCTGGCAACATTTCAAAACGCTATTAGTGCCAAACGGTTGTGCCGATTTCAACCAAACCTGGTCAGTATAATCGGTGACACCTCTCATACATGGGGAGTTCACTGCTTGGGGTCAAAGGTCACATAGGGGTCATTAGGGTAAAAAACTTTCAAAAAAATAAATAAAAGACTTCTGTCACAAATAACATAGCACAGTCTTGTCCTGGGCACATATGTATTGGCATAAGGTAGGGACGTTATGGTGTTCAGCGATTTACGGTCAAAGGTCATTAAATGGTTATTCTTTTGTTCTCTATAGTTAAGAACCGGTGATACCTCCTCCACCCCAGTCTAGGATCAGAAGTCACATAGGGGTCATGGGGTTAAATTTTCAAAATAGACCAACTGAACTCAAATTTACCAGGAATGATCCTTAGGACATTCTAAACATGAAAAAATACCCTTCACCCCATATGTCAAAGTTCATAGGTCAAAGATTCAAAATGTTACTAATGGCAAACGAATAAACCAAATTCAATCAATGTTGATCATTAAGAACCAGTGACACCTCCTACACCCCTGTCTGTCATCAGTGGTTACATAGGGGTCATCGGGTCAAATTTTCAAAATAGCCCAACTGAGCTCGAATTTACCAGGAATGATCATTAGGGCCTTCTAAATATGAAAAACTACTCTTCATCTATAGGTAAAAATTCACAAGGGTCACAATAGTGAAAATTATCAAATTTTTATTTTATTTATTTTATTTATTTATTTATTTAGGCACACAATACATGTGCCAAGGATTGTCAACAGCGAACGGTCAAAGGTCATTAAAGCGTTATTCTTTTGTTCCTGTCTCTTATACACATCTAGATGTGTATAAGAGACAGGCCCAACTGAGCTCGAATTTACCAGGAATGATCATTAGGGCCTTCTAAATATGAAAAACTACTCTTCATCTATAGGTAAAAATTCACAAGGGTCACTATAGTGAAAATTATCAAATTTTTATTTTATTTATTTTATTTATTTATTTATTTAGGCACACAATACATGTGCCAGGGATTGTCAACAGCGAATATATCACTATCCTACTTGTAGGTGACAATCCCTTACACAAGACAAACATACACACACGATGCTTTACACAAACTAAATCTCCATATGAGATTTAGGGAGTGGGGTTGTTTTGGTCGTGAGAAAAAATCCTGCAACTGGCAGGAATTGAACCCAGGACCCTAAGATTGGAAGGCAAGCATCTTAACCACCAAGCTATTCAACTCCACTCAAATATTGCTAGTGACTAACGATTGGACCAGTTGCAATAGAACATGGGGTGTTCACAGGTTGAGGTTAAAGGTCACAGTGGTTATCTCTTAAAAAATGACTGGGTTCATGTTCTATTGAACACAGTATCTCTAGTTCTTTCTTTCTTTCTGGCAACATTTTAAAAGGCTACTAGTGGCAAACTACTAGACCGATTTAATTAAAACTTGGTCAGTAGGACCGGTGCCACCTCCCATTTATGTGTTGTTCACAACTTGGGGTCAAAGGTCACATAAGGGGCATTAGGGTAAAAAAACCAAAAATCGTATAAAAGACTACTTGTCTCACAAATAACGTAGCCCAGTCTTTTCCTTTGCATATATACATTGGCATAAGGCAGGGTCTATAGGGTGTTCAGGGATAAGGGGTCAAAGGTCATTAAGGGGTAATTTTTATCTTTTTTCTGGCAACATTTCAGAACGCTACTAGTGCCAAACTGTTGTGCCGGTTTCAACCAAACCTGGTCAGTATAATCGTTGACACCTCTCTCTCATACATGGGGTGTTCACTGCTTGGGGTAAAAGGTCACATAGGGGTCATTAGAGTAAAAAACTTTCAAAAAAATAAATAAAAGACTTCTTTTGTCACAAATAACATAGCACAGTCTTGTCCTGGGCACATATGTATTGGCATAAGGTAGGGTCGTAATGGAGTTCAGCGATTTACGGTCAAAGGTCATTAAAGGGTTATTCTTTTGTTCTCTATAGTAACATTTAAAAATGCTACTAATGGCAAACCATTGGAATAAATTCAATCTAATTTCGTCATTAAGAATCGGTGACACCTCCTACACCCCAGTCTGGGATCAGGGGTCACATAGGGGTCATCGGGGTTAAATTTTCAAAATGGCCCGATTGAGCTTAAATTTACCAGGAATGATCCTTAGGACCTTCTAAACACGAAAAAATACTCTTCACCCATATGTCAAAGTTCATAGGTCAAAGGTTCAAAATGTTACTAATGGCAAACGAATAAACCAAATTCAATCAAAGTTGATCATTAAGAACCAGTGACACCTCTTACACCCCTATCTGTCATCAGTGGTTACATAGGGGTCATCGGGGTCAAATTTTTAAAATAGCCCAACTGAGCTCGAATTTACCAGGAATGATCATTAGGGCCTTCTAAATATGAAAAACTACTCTTCATCTATAGTTAAAATTCACAAGGGTCACTATAGTGAAAATTATCAAATATTGCTAGTGACTAACGATTGGACCAGTTGCATTAGAACATGGGGTGTTCACAGGTTGAGGTTAAAGGTCACAGTGGTTATCTCTTAAAAATGACTGGGTTCATGTTCTATTGAACATAGTGTCTCTAGTTCTTTCTTTCTTTCTGGCAACATTTTAAAAGGCTACTAGTGTCAAACTACTGGACCGATTTAATTAAAACTTGGTCAGTAGGACCGGTGCCACCTCCCATTTATGTGTTGTTCACAACTTGGGGTCAAAGGTCACATAAGGGGCCTTAGGGTCAAAATACCAAAAGTCGTATAAAAGACTACTTGTCTCACAAATAACGTAACACAGTCTTGTCCTTTGCACATATACATTGGTATAAGGCAGGGTCTATAGGGTGTTCAGGGATAAGGGGTCAAAGGTCATTAAGGGGTAATTTTTATCTTTTTTCTGGCAACATTTCAAAACTCTACTAATGCCAAACGAATGTACCGATTTCAACCAAACCTGGTCAGTATAATCGGTGACACCTCTCATACATGGGGGGTGTTCGCTGCTTGGGGTCAAAGGTCACATAGGGGTCATTAGACTAAAAAACTTCTAAAAAAATGAATAAAAGACTTCTTCTGTCACAAATATCATAGCACAGTCTTGTCCTGGGTACATATGTATTGGCATAAGGTAGGGTCTTTATGGTGTTCAGCGATTTATGGTCAAAGGTCATTAAAGGGTTATTCTTTTGTTCTCTCTAGTAACATTTCAAACTGCTACTAATGGCAAACCATTGGACCAAATTCAATCAAAGTTTGTCATTAAGAACCGGGGACACCTCCTACACCCCAGTCTGGGATCAGGGGTCACATTGGGGGTCATCTGGGTTAAATTTTCAAAATAGCCCAATTGAGCTAAAATTTACCAGGAATGATCCTTAGGACCTTCTAAACACACACACAAAAATACTCTTTACCCATATGTCAAAGTTCATAGGTCAAAGATTCAAAATGTTACTAATGGCAAACGATTGAACCGAATTCAATCAAATTTGACCATTAAGAACCAGTGACACCTCCTACACCCTTGTTTGGCATCAGTGGTTACATAGGGTTCATCGGGGTCAAATTTTCAAAATAGCCCAATTGAGCTCGAATTTACCGGGAATGATCTTTAGGACCTTCTAAACGTGAAAAACTACTCTTCATCTATAGGTAAAAATTCACAAGGGTCACTATAATGAAAATATCAAGTATTTCTAGTGACTAACGATTGGACCAATTGCATTAGACAGACTTCTACCAAACATGGGGTGTTTACATGTTGAGATTGAAGGTCACAGTGGTTATCTCTTAAAAAATGACTGGGTTCATGTTGTATTGAACATAGTATCTCTAGTTATTATTATTATTATTATTATTATTATTATTATTACCCAGTCAGCATGCTGACTGGGTTCTGTTTAGGAGCAGTTTCTTCTTTCTTTCTTTCTGGCAACATTTTAAAAGTCTACTAGTTGCAAACTACTGGACCGATTTTATTAAAACTTGGTCAGTAGGACCGGTACCACCTCCCATTTAAAGGTCACATAAGGGGCATTGGGGTCAAAAAACCAAAAATCGTATAAAAGACTACTTCTCGCACAAATAACGTAGCACAATCTTGTCCTTTGCACATATACATTGGGGTGTTCAGGGATAAGGGGTCAAAGGTCATTAAGGGTTTTTTTTTCTGGAAACATTTCAAAACGCTACTAGTGCCAAACGGTTGTGCTGATTTAAACCGAACCTGGTCAGTATAACCGGTGACACCTCTCATACATTGAGTGTTCACTGCTTGGGGGAAAAGGTAACATGGGGTCATTAGGGAAAAAAAAATTAAAAATGAATAAAAGACTTCTTCAGTCACAAATAACATACACAGTCTTGTCCTGGGCACATGTGGTAGCATGTGTTCAGCGATTTAGGTTCAAAAGTCATTAAAGGGTTATTCTTTTGTTCTATCTGGTAACATTTCAAAATGCTTCTAATGGCAAACGATTGGATTAAACTCAATCAAATTTGGTCATTAAGAACCAGCAAAACTTCCTACACCCCAGTCTGGGATTAGGGTTCACATAGGGGTCATCGGGGTCAAATTTTCAAAATAGCCCAATTGAACTCAAATTTACCAGAAATGATCCTTAGGACCTTCTAAACATGTAAAATAATACTCTTCGCCTATATTTCAAAAGTCACAAAGGTCATTTTGGTGAAAATGATCAAATATTGCTAGTGACTAACGATTGGACCAATTGCATTAGACAGACTCCTACCAAATATGGGGTGTTTACAGCTTGAGGTCAAATGTCACAGTGGTCACCTTAGGGTCAAATCCTGAAAAATGACTGGGTTCATGCTCTATTGAACATAGTATCTTTAGTTATTATTACTATTATTTTATTATTATCATTAATATTATCCTTATTATTATTATTATTATTAATATTATCATTAGTATAATTATTATTATTATTAGTATTATTATTATTATTATTATTATTTTTGGGTTTCTATTTGGTTAATGTATTTCTTGTTTCATAGTCTGATAAATGTTTTCAACAGTATAAAACTTAAAGCGCTCTCATGTTAACAAAATACTGCTATATAAATGTCGCATTATTATTATTATTATATTTAAATGATTATTAGATACAATTCAATGATGCACAATACGATTACAGGTACCTAAAAGTACTTTTGCGTACGTAAACATTTTCATTATTGGAATTGCTTACGTACGCAAAAGTACGTAAACATTTTCATTATTGGAATTACAAACGATGAATATATATATATATATATAATTATTATTGATTTCGAGATTTCAACCTACCATTACCTATTTTTCTGATTTCTGCATATGACATTGGCTGACATATTTGATAGCGTGGTATAGGCTCCTGCACTATGGCTTGCGACCATGTAGGCATTGTAACATATGGACGATCAGAGCTCTCCGGATTCTGATCATAAACAATTGCTGTAATAAAGGACCATGAATAATATAAATACAAAGAAATGGAAAATTAAACAGACGATTGATATTTAAAAATGATAATTATATAATAAATTATTACCCACACTCAGAGTTATATCAGATTTAATGATTTTGTTTTTAGTTTCTCATGATTACACTCAAATTAATTCCATAACTTCTAAGATGAGTTTGATCAAATAAGTCGTCTGCTGTGCAAAGACTTGTAGGATTTAATATTTTTCTATTCGAAATTCACATTTAAATAAGATAGTTTACCCGAACGATAATAATAATGCTCAGTCAATTGATATTATTCATAAAGTGATCGAATGCTAGTAATAATGACAGACATAATTATGAAGCTACTGATATCGTAAAATAGCTGGATAATTTCTAGCAATTCCGTGACAGTGGAAAGGTAAACCTCGTTTCTTAATGGATTTGTCTTCCTTTAGTTTTGAATAACAAAAATAGCGAGGAAGACCTAAATTTATTATGGCCTATTTCCGCCTTTTCGAAATTTAATTTTTCAGTGTTTTGGCCTACATGGCTGCTTTAGTGCATCGAACTTGGGGGTTTAGACTTTTAGGAATTCATATTTGATTGCAAATCAATAAGCTGACCTAGTTTTTACCTTCAAATTTGAATTTTGTTGTTTTCGTTTTTGTTTGTGTAACTTTGTCATAGCGCCGTTATTAAACACTCTAATGAAATCTCGGTCATGCTGAATTGACTGATGGACAGTAGAACTATAATTAATTATACAGAGGTCATTTCACGTCAAACGTAAATATTGTGGTTAATAAAAAAGTGAAGCTTTTAGTGTAATTAGTTATACAATTCTAGTGTACTGTATTGTTAATTTTCAAGAACTCATTTTATATGTCTGAATGATTTAAGTTTCACTTTCAAGTCTGAAACTGCAGCTGAGGTCATTTTTGAGGTTAATGGTCAACATAGTCATAGTCATATATATTTATTTAGCGCCTTTCTTTGCAGATACGAAGCACTCCTGTCCCTGGTCATTGGGTCCACATGCTTAAGTGTTGCTGCTGTATTCAGCGCATGAACAAACAGCCCCACCCATTTTTTTTAAAAATCAAACCTTCAAAGGAAGACAAATACACAGAGAAACGAAGTTAGCCTCTCTACGGTTACCGAATTTCCAAAAATTACCCTACTAAAATGTAATTACAATGACGAAAAGCAATAGAGTGTTAAGGGTTTTTCTATACAGGACATTGCGATGTATCCTAATTACCAATACTAATAGAGGGCAAGTCCGAGTATGCATTAATCAGGGGTCTCGAATGATACATTAGAATTCTCTAGCTAGATCAGCATGATTCATTTCAAGTGATACAGCAAATACTAAAGCAGCATTTAATAAAGCCTTCATTGTGCATTTGAAGAAAAACCCCAAACAAAATAGCAATTAACTAACTATGTAATACCTTAAATTATGTGGCAACCGATTTACGGTTCAAAATGATTAATCGGTTAACAAATCCATAAACTAACAGGAATCATAAAAAAATCTAGTAAAGTAATAGGAATTAAATAAAGTGACATCTATTTGATATGCTAAAGGACCTTGCTCATAACCCTAAAAAGAAGGTGGGTAGGTAGAACTATATTGTAGTATGGCGTTGCTCTTTATTGGTCTTAAAACACTTTGAAAAAGAAGACAGCGTCAGCCTCGCGATTAAACAGGGGTTTTCCGCAATTGGCTTAAAATGTGTTGTCTGGAGAAAGATCAAAATAGTATGGAATTGCTGGACAAAGAATGTCCATTACACAATTTGCAAAGTTAAGCAACAAAATGTTACAGCAATTGCCATTACTAATAGTCGATTTAGCACCAGTGGGGCCCAGGGTCACATGATGCTCATCGAAGAAGCCTGGACTCCCATCAGGGAAGCAACCAATTAATTCGTCGGAAAACTTTGCTCTGGAAAAGCCTTTTTTTGAGTGCCTATTAAAAAAAAGAAGAAAAGAAACCTCAGATGTGAAAACCTGTCGGAAATGTGAGATCTCGTGTCAGAAATATGCTGAAGACACCACTAATATAATTTCCATATTTTTGTGTTATTTGGTTAATACCCTAGTAGTCTCACGAGTGTTTGTATGCACTTCGAAGTTGAAAGAATTTGACTTTGGAAATCGGTTCAGAAACGTCAGGTCAGGGTTAAAGGTCGTAGCCACAGGTTCCTTATATCTCCGCACCCACAGGTTGTAGAGTTAATTATTGTTCTCATTTGTTGGGAACGTTCATGTTTTTATTTGCTCTAATAAATCATTTTGTTAAAATGATTGGAAATGCGTTTCTAACCTTTGACACTTTTCAAGGTCATTGTATATGGTCCTTATATCTCCGCAACCACTGGTGGTAAAAAGTTAATTTAGGTAAAAATTTGATTATAACATTCATGTTTCTATTTAGTTTAATAGGACAGGTTGCTATAAAATGACCGAAAATGTCGTTTCTGACCTTTGACACGCTAAAATAAATGAAATCGATATAAAAAGACGCTTCATAAACTAAATCTCATTACGAGGTTTAGGCAGTGGGGATGGTTTTTAGTCGTAAGAAGTAAAAATAATAATGTAGTCACAGAAAGATTTGAAGTCAAGCATCTTAACCACCAAGCTACATCTCAACTATAAACTTCCTCTTTCATTTTCTCCCGACCGAAATGGTTATTTATTCATTAATCATATCTGGCATAATATCTTTATCATTTTTATGTTTTTTTTTTGCTTTAATTTATTAAATATTTATTCATAGTTTGACATTAAATAATTACAATACATTTTTCTTTTCATTTAAGTGAATTCTTCAGTAACATTGTATTACATTGTCTGGTATGCACAGCGTAAGCTGCAAATGCAAGAAATGTTATTGTGCTTATTATTTTTGAAAAAACAAAAATAATTGGAAATTCCTTTTCTTGAGTACTGCCTCAATACGAGGGGTGATTTAATTTTTATTTCTTTGTTCGAAGGTAAAAATCGATTTTCTGTGACCTTGATCTTTTAATCCGAAAATTGATAATCATTAGCTTTAGCATAATCTTGCTAACAGACAGGCAGAAAGAAAGACAGACAGACAGACAGACAGACCGACACACCGACCGACTGATAGAGAACAATAAATTTATGACCTCCTTGGCTTTGGTGGATGTAAAAACTGTTAAAATAAACATAATACATGACAACATATCAAGAATCTATTTTATAAAGATTCAAAGCAAGGTAGGGTAAGCCTGATTACAACGGGAGAACCCATACATGCAGATGCAAATGCATATATGATGCAGACACAACACGTATTGTTGACTTACCACTGTCAGTTACAGATAATAAAATAAAAGTATTTCGTTAAGGGGTCCTTCACAATTATCAACATTTTCACAAGTGTACAAAGAGTACACTTTTTTATGACCCCACCTCCCCCCGAAAGTGTACCAGAAAAATGTTTTTCGCATCGAATAATACAGAATTCGGACAGCCAGATTAATAAATAAGTAAATTCAATAAAAGACACATTAAATTTCACTGTGTAAAACAATACATTTATTTATCTCTACAGTGGCTCTCATGGTAGCAGCTTATTTTAGCCTTAATGAGAGTCTCCCGACCATCAATATGTTATAATTTAATTACAGTATACACAATATTTGTTTGTTATAATTTTGGACAAATACAACAATCTGAGTTCTGAGTTCAGTTCTGAGTTAATGTTGACTATTCCGTATGAAGAAGTGTACATCGCCAATACTAATAGCCAAAGCTGTAGCAGGAGCACCTTATGGTTCATCAACTTCCATGTGTATAGAAGTGAAGCAGCAACAGTTTCAGTACTCTTGGCAGTTTCAGGTGTAGCCTATAGCCTAGTAAAGAAAATATATAGAGAAAAATAACAACAGGGCATTTAATCGCAATAAATAAGGTACTGTACTTTCAGGTTCAGTAATATTAAAATAATGTCAGTATTAAAATCTGGGAAAAAATGCATACACAAAGCTAGGCCTGTAAAGTGAATGGGTGGAATTTAAAAAGATGGAAGTATTGTAAAACAAGGAATCATAAAGAAAATAACATTTAGCAAAAAACAAAGAATTTTTCTGGAAAACCTTCAATGAATGACAATGAGAGCAACTAGGAGCAGTTGGCCTAGTACTGCCCTCCCATGGCAAAAGGGCATAACTGACAATTTGCTGTTTTGGAGATATTAAGCAAAACGTGTATTTTATTTAGCCCTAAAATGTGATTGAATATTTGATTTCATGGTTAATGTATTCAAATAGACAAATAATGTATCTTCCCGTGTAGCACACATTTTTTTCTATAAATATTTATTTTTGCGCTCAAAATGTCAGTTATGCCCTTTTGCTGTGGGTTTTCTGATTCAAAACATGTTAACAAACTTTGGCAAAAGGATATAAGTACACAGTTTAGTTCTTTTCAATGCAATTTTAAGTCAGATTATTCAAAAATAACATTCAATATATAATTTCACATGTTAGTCATGTATAAACTATCAAATAAATGTACAATAATACCAAAAAAAACCGCATTAAATAATAAATACTAAAATTACAAACTATTAAAAACCCATGTAAGGCTAACCAAGTATACGAACAAGAAAATGAATTAAGCATTGGTATGCTGTTATGTATCAACAAAGAATTTTTGGCTTAAGGTGCTAGATCGAGGACCCTGTGGGTAGGGGGCCTTATGGACCCCCAGGGGTCTGGTGCTTCGCTCAAGAGCGCATAGGCGTTGCGTCACTGCGTGAAGGATGCATGCGTATATGAAATAGAACTGCTGTTTAGTTAGAATGCGCGTATGACTGTTTCTATGTGTACGTTAAACAAGAATTACAATTATTCTTCTCTATGATCCAAATTCAAGTAATAATAAAATGATTAGGCTTACGAATATTATTGGGTTTTTTTTTATATTGTAATAAAATATTTAGAAAATAACTTATATATTAAGATTTAGATGGAAAACTTAGTTGTTGTTTGCTTAGTGAACACAGTTGATTCGAGTAAACTGTGCAGTTGTAGTTGTGCCTCTTTGCCATAGTTATTTGCTAAATAATCGTCTTTGCCACTGTTATTTCTAGTTAAAATGTGAATTGTTATTCTGCTATGATTAATTAATTTATTAAACAGTTACTATTTTACCATAGTTTATTTCCATAGTATTAAACTGTTGCCATTCAAAGTAAGGCAGGATTATTGCATAAATTAACTAGACTTATCATGTTTTCCTAACATTAACTAGACATACGCTACTGCCAAGAATCATACTATTTAACCAATTTCTATTTACAAATTGTGAGTACACAGACAGTAAGAATAATAAAAATAATAAAACTTAACATGCAACCTTCATTATAACCAGAGAGAAAGCTTGATTGGTTGGCTGTTGAAAGAACGTCACGCTTCAGCGTATCACAGCCTATCTTTGAAGTTATGCCCTTTTGCCTTGGGAATTTACTGAAAATTGTGTAGTTATGCCCTTTTGCCATGCCCATATCTAGCCCGGGAGACACTTTTTTTACAATTTTTTTTGTGTCAACATGTGTAACACGATTTACTGACCCCACTAGGCTATATAACTCATTTTCGCCAAAAATGTCAGTTATGTCATTTTGCCATCGGGGGGGGGGGGGGGGGGGGGGGGGGGCAGAGTAAGCCTAACCCTATTTAGGCCTAGGACTAGTAGTAGTTTAGTTAGGCCTAGCCAGCAGTAGTAGGCCTAGGCCTAGACTAGTAGTAGTAGGTGCTAGTATTAGTAAAGTAGGCTAACCTGTAGAACAGCATTTTTGGGCAGGCTACATTTTACAAAAATGTCACACAGTCGATAGGGCCCCCAACATTTGCTTTATATAAGACAAGCTAGGCTAGGCCTAGCCTGGGTCGTTTGCAGTGGACTTGCGGTCTCGTAACTCTGGTCGTATTGGCCGAAAACGAAACAGCTATTCAATGAATAGGCCTAGTCCTAGCCTATAGGTAGGTTACTCTGTACACTATTATTACTAGCCTAGGCCCAGTTTAGTGAATATTCAACAAATTAAACCAACCTTAGAGAAACAATTAGGCGTTGTTATCGGCGGCTTATTCCTCTTTACTTTTTCCAATTTTAATTTCGCTTTTTCAAAAACGATTGCGGTGTCATGATTTTAGCAGTCTCACCACATGGCCAAGCAAGCAACTATTATCAACACACATTCAGTCGCGAGAGTACAGAGAATTTGTTTCAATCGCGAATACATCGTAACGTAAAACAGGGCTTTATACACCAGATGAATGCATATTCTCGCTACTGCACGGAACTAAAGTTCTTCAAACTTTCGCCGGTAGTCTAGGTATAGGATATTTCAGACAATCGTCTATGTGTGTATTTCAGCAGTTTTTTCGTGTTTGTTACGATTTTTGACCGACATTTTATTACTTTTCAAAAAGCGTACGCCAGGGTTTTCCCCTCCCCCTAACGTACGTTTTGTACGCTTGTGAAAATGTTGATAATTGTGTAGGACCCCTAACGTTTCAACTGCAAAATTAATAGGCATTTTTCGTTTTGACTACGCGGCCAGTCTACTACAAACTAATGGAGCGTGACGGCAACGTCAAGACTGTTCGCGTTGTAGATAGACCAAGAGCTGTTTTCGGTTTTTTAAAGGCGACTACGACGACGCAGCACACACGTAGGCCTACGGAGGGGAGTTAGTCGACCATAGTTTTATTACCAGAGAACAATGTTCCATTGTTTTATATTTGAAAAAGGAAATGAAATGAAAAACAAAATAAAAAGGTTCCAGTAAACACTGAGTGATGTTTCGCTGTTGGCTAGGATCTAGGCCTACCTAGGCGAGGCCAGCCTAGCCTAGGCCCTAGATGTCAAAAGAGTCGTTATCGGGAGAAGAGGGGTGTCAGGCCTGCTCAGGCAATTTGCCAAATGCAACGATGATGTACAAATAAATAACCATTTTAAACAGAGGTATTTTAATTTATATAGCAAGGCTTGATCCACGATATCAAGGGCGGATGCCCTAGCTAGCGGCACCAGATAATGTGTTTTCTCCTACCCGAAATCCACCCTGACAAGGCTAGGTTAGCCTAGGCCTGAGGCTCTTTTTTCACTATCCCCTGATTTACCTAAATTTATGTTGTGACTATTTCATTCCTCATTTATTGCATGTGTATAAATAGGCCTTTATATAAAACATTTAATTACTGACTTGTTTTAATAATTAATTCATTATAAACGAACAATGCTCGATCGCGGATGCGATAAAAATTGCAACCCCCAACAAAAAAGTTACCAGCAGTTTGCTAAACAATCTAGTGATCTGATTGGTCAATATTAGGGTAGTCGCCACTACGCCAAATTCAGAAATTGGGGTTGTCGCGGAAGCTGTCACAACGCCGATTCAGCCTGTAAGGTTTGTGAGCATGCGCAGATGTCTGTTACGCTCTATTAGTTCGTAGTAGACTGGCCGCGTAGTCAAAACGAAAAATGCCTAATGGTACTATCAGAACTACTTTAAATGCTCGAATAAGCGCCTTGGAGCTTATAACATATTTGGAGGCTTCAGTGCGGCGCTTATTCGCTTATAAAAACAAATTGATGAGGCGCTTTCCATGCCCGTTCCAATGTTACCTACTGTATTTCACGTATTCCCGTAGTCTATCATAGGTCTTATCATCATAAATAAATTTTTATAAAAAATGCTGTCTTTATTGTATTATTTGTTTATTTTAACACCGTGTCATTGTCACACTGTTTCTCAAAAATATTCCTATACACAGCGTAATATAATTATACTCTCGATAAATTGCGGCGCTTATTCGAGAGCGGCGCTTAACGAAAAAAAAAATCATGGGCAATACAACCAGCGAGTTTTGCCTAAATAGGAACCAAGTAGTGTATGCTGAAATTCTTACAACGACTCTACCACGGCTTCTTAATGTGACATTATGTACTACTAAACACATACTTGCACAAAGCAAAAGGAAATCGATTTTAAAAAACCCCAGTAAAATCTAACAATAAACCAGCGTGAATAGAGAATCAGGATGGCCCACAAAGTTAGCAATATTTTGTTTCAGTTTTAATTGGATTCCAAAATAAGAAGCATTTGCAAAAAACAGGACGTTTAAAAATTGAGGATAAAAATTAAGTAAAGCAATCAAATAAGTTACAAAGTTCTGGTATCCAAAATTAGCAAGCTCCTCCCTACCAATATGAAATCTTTGAACTATTAGTCTTATTTTGCATTTCTTTCGTAATTTTTGTTGGATGTTTCCCTTTGTATGTTACATTTTTGCTTGTAACCTGTACTAAAATTTAGCTTTGCTACAAAGTACATGATGGCTTTTTCAACTTATTTTAGTAATCTTGTGAGGAATAATAATTGCAATATAGTATAAATGATAATAATAATAATAATAATAATAATAATAATAATAATAATAATAATAATAATAATAATAATAAGCAATTAGTAGAGCTCCGCATAGTACACTATAGGAACATTATTATACGAAGTTCAGATTTAATGCTTGAAAAAAATTTCTGAGGACCTGCAAGGCCCGAAGAAAATTTTTGAATGCATTAAATCTAACCTAAGTATAATAATTTTCCATTTAGTGTACGATGCATGCTCTACTGATTGCTTTATAAGTCAATCGCCGTCTTTTAATTTTAGTTTTTTACAACAAACTGTTGTAGCAGTCATCGGTTGCTATAGTGATATGATCAG
Organism: Anneissia japonica; assembly: GCF_011630105.1. NCBI lineage: Eukaryota > Metazoa > Echinodermata > Crinoidea > Comatulida > Comatulidae > Anneissia > Anneissia japonica. Next base: position 1,055,074 of record NW_022756612.1, read on the forward strand.
TATATTTTATTTTATTTTATTTCATTTCACAATCAACATCGGGGAGCCCTCCACTTACAGAATGGAATAACATATGTGATGAGGCTGCGCCCTCTATGTTGAAGATGGTTGATTTTGAATAAAGACGGACTGAAGAAAACATCGTTGGATTTAGCCTACTTTATTTGCTGTCAAACTTTATACCACCACTAGACGAACGTAACAAAATTGGGGGGTTCATCCGTGAATCGAATGTCGGTGGAAAGGTAGATATAACTTCTAGGCCCATATAAGGCTGGATAGAATAGTTTTTTGAAGTTTGTGTGACCGAGTTCCGGTTGGTTAGCTAGCTAGGCCCGTTCGCGCCGTTCAAGGTTTCAGTTGGTGTTGTTCTTCCTTGTTGTTCACGCGGGTGTGACGTTTGCGACAGCGTCAGGTGTTGATTAGTATAGCCCGGTGTAGGGTTTGTGGTTGATTATAGATATCATTTTGTTGTCTTCCCGAGTCAGATTACCTTGTTTTGTGAAAGGTAGGCCAAAATAGAATCATGTCGGAAAGTGAAATAACCGATGAATTCGTTGGTAGTTTATCCATTGAGAAATTACGTACGCTGAGAAAGGATCAGCTGGTACTCATTGCTGAAAAGCTGGGAATTAAAGTTACTGCTTCAATGAAAAAGGATGAGTTGATTCATGCGGTTGGTGTTAACCGTGGTTTGATTATTGAAGAGACTGCAGGGAATGCAGCGTCAGGAAGTGAGGGAGTGAGTGAGCTTGAACTGGCTAAAATTGAATTAGAGAGAGACCGAATGAAGTTTGAAATGACCAAGTTGGAGGTGGAAAGAGGAAAACAACAGTTAGAACTAAAGAAATTAGAGATGGGACAAATTGAAATGGGTAGTTTTTCTGGTCGTTCAAATAGCAATATTGATTCAGAGATCACTCATAACATTAAATGGGTTCCAAAATTTAATGAAGAGGAGGTTGAATCTTACTTCATGGCGTTTGAGAAAGTGGCAAATAGGCTTAAATGGCCTGCCAAGAATTGGACTGTGTTATTACAGACAGGTTTAATTGGGAAAGCCCAGGAAGTTTTTTCCTCATTGTCGGATGATCTGTGTGAGAGCTATGAAACTGTTAAAAAGGCTATTTTGGAGGCCTATGAATTAGTGCTGGAGGCTTACAGACAAACATTTCGCAATCTGAAGTATGTAGATAAATCGTTCATGGAATTTGCTAGAAAGAAGCAAGTTTTGTTTGATAGATGGTGTACCTCCGAAGGTGTTAATGGGGATTTTAACCAACTTAGAGAGCTCATACTCGTTGAAGAGTTTAAAAATTGTTTGTCTTCAGAGGTGCGTACACACTTGGAAGAATGGAAAGTTAATGAGTTGATGAAGGCAGCCACCATGGCTGATAATTTTGTGTTGACACATAAGTCAGTGAATAAGATTTTACATAATGATGATACGTTTCGCGGTGCGAAATTGAACATAGCTAATAGAAATCAGTCTGGTTTTACTACAAGTAGTGGTAAAGGATTTCAAAGGCCCTTGCGAGATATTGTTTGTTATTACTGTAAAAGAAAGGGAAGGGTCATGTTAAGTCAGATTGTTGGTTGTTGCAGAAAAAGAAAGGTGATGTTAAGCCTTTTCCAAATGCGTTTTTAAGTGTCATTAACACACATAATGATGTTGTGGATCACACAGTTAAATTTAAATCATCAGATGCAGAATGTTAAAGAAACAGTTTCAACCTTTTATTTCAAATGGGACTGTGGCATTGGTCAGTGGTGAGAAAGATTATCAAATTAAGGTTTTGCGAGATACGGGTGCCGCGCAGTCGTTGTTGTTGTCTGTTTTACCAGTGTCTGATGAGTCGTCAGCTGGTGCTTGTCCAGAGGGTAGAGGGTAGCTTCAAAGAAGTGCCTCTTCATGTTGTTGACCTTCAAACAGACTTAGTTAAAGGGAGAGTAGTTGTTGGAGTTGTTCCGACTCTACCGGTTGAAGGAGTCACATTTCTTTTATGGAACGATCTTGCGGGAGAAAAGGTAGTTCCAAAGCCTTTGTTGTCAAAACATCCTGTTGAAGACGCGTGCACCGTAGAGTTAGTTGAGGAATTTCCTCATGTGTTTGCTACTTGTGTGGTTACTCGAGCTATGTGTAGGAAGTCTAAAGATGTTGATGTAGAGGATGTAGATTTGAGTGACAGTTTTTTGAGTGATGTGTTTTCAGAAGAAGGGATGGGGGATGGTTCCTCACAGATACCCAATGTTATTCAAACTTTGTGTAAGGAAAAAGAACAAGAGCGAGAGTTTTGACCAAATGTTCTTACTAGAGATGCTTTGTTGGTAGAACAACATAGGGATCCTGAGATTTTGTCGCTTAGTCAGAGAGCAGTTTCTGATGATGAGTTATCTACAGTACCAGTGTGTTACTATAGAATGGATGGCATACTCATGCGTAAATGGAGACCACCGGAGGTCCCAGGAGATGAAATTTGGAAGGAATATCATCAGATTGTATTACCTCGTGTTGCTAGTTGCTAAAGAACCTAGTAACATGTTAGATTATGTGTCATCTTTTCGCGAGAGACTGAATAATGCTCGAGAATTTTCGAAGTTGAATTTGTTAAAAGCTCAATCTAAGATGAAACGATTATTTGATAGGAAGTGTGAAGAGAGAGTTTTATGTCCCGGTGAGAAGGTGTTAGTTATGCTTCCAATTCCGAGTCAGCCTTTGTCAGCTAGATTCTCTGGTCCTTATGAGATTGTTGAGAAAGTCGGTGAAGTGGACTATGTATTAGATACGCCTGATAGACGTCAGAAAAGACAATTATGTCATGTTAATATGCTAAAGCCCTATTTTGAGAAGGAGGGTGGTTGTGTGACAAAACAAGTGTTGTGTAGCGTTAGTCAGAAAACAGAATCGCGTCAAGCGTTAGACAGATTATTTGATAGTGATCCTTGTACCGCATTGACATAGGTAATCGAACAATAAAACTAAATTTAGTAGCATTAACACGAGAAAATTTAACATTAAATAAGGAACTGATAGAATTACGACATCGATAAGTTTTAACAGATAAACCAAAAACGGAAATAAGATCAAAACCAAAAAAGAGAGAATCAAGGTAATTTAGTCTAGAACTTAAAGTAGGAAGAATGATATAATGGTATACGTGTGCGTATTTACATTTAGCTGTGCGTATGCTGATTTTTGGTCCTGCAGTAGTACGCGTTTAATTACACATTAGCAGTACAGCAGTACGGATACGATGAATAACTATTGTGTTAGAAAGAACTTGCTTGACATAATGCTATTTTGATAGACTTTCGTCAAAGAAATAAACATTTCTTTCAGCATTCCAGAGAGAACAGTCACTGACGTTCTTTTTGGGTCGTTGCATGCAGACAGGTAAAATTGTGCGATGATTTCATAACTAGGCTAGGCTACGGCCTAGTAGTATTAGGCCCTAGTAGGAGGAGGCCCGGGCGGCCTCCTGCCTGGCCGTAGGTCTACATCTAAATTTGTTCCTTGAGTCTTTAAAATAGGTCTAGAATATTCCTATTAAATTTCAGTTTGTTGTGTTTATGAGGGTCCATTGATTTAATGAATTCCTTAATTGTTCATAATTAATATTGGATTTGAAAACTTTCTTCGGGTTTTAATTAAGCTTGTTTTACGAAAGTAATTTTCAATTACAATTCAATTTTTATCGCGGTGCTCGATGTATTCGCGGTGACGAAAAAATGAGGATTTTTTTTGCACACGAACCTAAAAAAATATCAAGCCAAAGCGTCGTCCATTAATAGAAAAAAATTAGTGGACGCTGGGGAATAGGAAAATAACGTTGGGAGTTACAGTGATGACATCAATAATCAAAGCGGCAGAAAAATAATGCAGAACAAAATATTTTTTGGATCCTAATGTCGAAAAACTTAACATTCCTTACAAAAAAGCTAAGCCTAGAGTTAGCTTTGTTAATAACAGAATTAGCTATGTAATCTCATTATCTTGTTAGTGTTCTTTTTGGATTCTTAAATTTTATTAGCGAAATATTTTGCTTTTGCTTTTTGGGGAGTTTATTCAAGTATAAACGTATCTATTTTACACACAAACAAATACAAGCGTCCCTCAAATAAACGCCCTCAAAAACACTTCTAAACAATAATAAAAGCCCCGGGACGTTTATTCGAATAGATACGGTATGTTTCTTTTTATATCTGCATGGCTGTCGATTCCTCTCAAAAGAATTCTTATTCCATTAGGCAAAGTTTAATTCTACTAATTCTTCATTCTACTAGTACTCATTCTTGGATCGGGTCGTAGCATTGGTCTAGAATCCGATAATAATGTCCAAGTTAGCCCAGTACTATTTCTGAGGACAATGGGGATGGTTTCATTATTTTTGTATAAAATGACCAGGAATCCCTATATTCTTCCCAAGTTTATAGTACTTTCATCGGCGTCTTCCTCATTACCAAAATTTTATTGTTGAATTATCCACAGAATTTGTACTTTCCAATAGGCTGCAAAGGTGAAATCTACATTTTCATCACTACTTTGCATAATTAATTATTTTGCATTTTATTTGGACATATGCAAATAAACATGTGAAAAAATAAGTTTCTACGACCGTTTAGCAGCAGAGTGTCACATTAGAACTTCATAATATTTTATCCTACCAGATGCGTATGGCCTTTATAAATTATGTACACCACTCAGTGAATAACAGCTCTTAGTCCATGACTCTCTAACGGCCATGGTTTCTCGTCCGTCGTACGTCCGATCGGACTATTAACTGGTGTATTCGCCGGTACGAATACTTTACTAAACACTTCCCCGTTCCTCGCATCTGGATCGCTGGAACCCCGCGACTGATAACACTCGTACGACGGACGAGAAACCATGGCCGTTAGAGAGACAGAACGCGATTTGCGGGGAGTCAGAATTTGTACGAGAGTTCGGTAATAAAGAGATGTGGCGAAAGCCAGTAGTGCAGCCGGACCGTTACGAGGGCAAGGTACCGTGGCGGGAGTACCGGGACCATTTCAATTCATGTATAGTTGCAAAGGGCTGGAATGATAAGCAGGCCGTTACGTTTCTTGCTGCTATTTTGAAGGGACAAGCCCTGGGTAATTTTCCAGAAGGGCGATATACGTTTTCGGAACTAGTAGCGGCGTTAGAGAAGATGTTCGGGACTGCCCAGCAGGCAGAGAACTTCCTGATGGAGTTAAGGCTGCGTAGACAGAAGGGAGGAGAATCCCTGCAGCAGCTGGCACAAGCTATCCGGGAACTGGCGATACGAGCGTACCTCAGGACCAGAGACAGAGACTGGCCAAAGGTCATTTTATGAACGCGGTGGAGGATTCGGAAATGAGAGAGGGTATATTTAGATCCTGTCCAAAGACACTGGACGAGGACGTTACCGCTGCGTTGAACGTGGAATTTTTTAAAAAGATTGAACAACAGCGGGGACGAGAGAAACCTGCACACCGTATACGAGCAATACACGAGGACGAGACGTCAGACAGACTCTACAAGCTTGAACACACGTTGGCTAGGCTGGTGGAAAAGTTAAACCCTCCGGGGTATCTGCCACAGTCAGCCCCTGTACCAGATTCCAGGCAAACAGTTGGCATAGGCCAAGGCGGACGTGTTATTTGCTATCGCTGTCAACAGGCAGGACATATTGCCAGAGATTGTCGGTCCAATAGGCCTGTAAGTCAAAGTACGGAGTCGGGAAACGAGAATCAGCCAATTCCGGGGCCCGGGGAGCGGCTGTAAGGAGAAAAGGGCCACAGCGTCGGAGTAGAAAATGGAAGAGACGGTCACATCATTCCCCTCAATTGGAATGCCCAATAAAGGACAATCCGAACCAAGGTCTGTACGTTAAAGCACGAGTAGAGGGCCTAGATGTGAACCTGCTTGTGGACACTGGGGCCACACATACATTGCTACCAGCGGACCTTTACCACAGGATACCCGAGGTACCTCGACCAGATTTACGAACCAGCTGCACCACTATGAGGCAAGCAGATGGAGGTGCCCTGACAGTGTTCGGGACCGTGTTGGCAGTACAAGTAGGCCGTTCAGTCCGGAAATGCAGAGTGTTTGTGGCAGAAATTCGATCCCCTGGAATCCTGGGAATGGAGTTCTTGTTGAGCCTTGGGGCTATAGTGAATCTAAAGTGTTTGGAACTACAAATAGGCCGAGAAAGAATCCGGTGCTTCCGTCATGACGGCAGCCAGTTCTATCCCCGGGTGCTGATACACGAGACGGTCGAGTTATTACCCGGGCATGAGCATGTAGTGACAGGACGTGTACGATGTACCAAAAGGCCTAAGGGGGAGTGTATGGTGGAGCCGATAGATCCGGACGAGTTGGCTGATAATGTGTTTGCCCGAGTGTTGGTTTCAGCCGAGGAAGAGATTATTCCACTACGAGTGTACAATCCGGGGAAAGTGACAAGAACCTTACAAGCTGGTACGAAAGTCGGGGTTCTAACTCCGGTCGAGGCGGTTTCAGAGAGTCAGGCGTGCAGCGGGAGAGTTCCAGAAGCCAGTAAGATTCCAGACCATTTGAGAGAGCTCTACCAGGAAAGCATAAAATCGGTACCTGGATACAGCAAAGAGATAACGAGTCTCTTCTAGAAATATCAGAACGTGTTCTCGAAAGGCAGTGGTGATTTGGGTCGAACGAACCTGGTTAAGCACCATATCGATACGAGGAATGCGGTACCCATACGGGAAGTTCCCAGAAGGCACCCATTGGAACACCAGACCGAAATTAGAAAACAAGTACAGGACTTGTTGGACCGGGGTGTGATAGAGGCTACCTCAAGTCCATGGGCGTCAAACATTGTTCTTGTAGCTAAGAAGGACGGGACGAAACGCTTTTGTGTGGATTATCGCAAATTATACGAAGCTACGGTGAAGGACGCATACCCGATACCCCGCATAGATGATTCGCTGGATGCGCTAGCGGGAGCTTGCTCTTTTTCCACGTTAGACTTGGCCTCTGGGTATTGGCAAGTCGAATTGGACGAAGAGGCGCAGAAGAAATCCGCTTTCGTTGTTAGGGGTGGGCATTAAGCTGGAAGGTCATGCCTTTCGGATTGTGTAATGCCCCCTCCACATTTGAAAGGTTGATGGAGAGAGTGCTGACCGGACACGTGGTATCCCTGTCTCTTATACACATCAGATGTGTATAAGAGACAGGAGATGTGTTACTGGCGTCGGTGTCCAGTATAAAGTCACCTTCTGGTCGAGGATAAGCCAAAATTGGAGCTTGTTGGAGCTGTTTCTTTAGGGCAGTAAATGATTGTTCCTGCTCCGGGCCCCACACGAACGGCCTGGCTTTCTCAGTTAACAGGTACATTGGGCTGGCTAAGCTGGAAAACCCTTTCACAAACCGCCGGTAATAAGATGCTAAACCCAGGAAACTCCGCACATCTCGTACTGTTCTTGGTTGGGGCCATTCAGTCACTGCCTTAACCTTATCCGGATCAGTATGGATGCCGTTCTTGGATACCACGTGTCCCAAATACAATACCTGTCTCTTATACACATCTAGATGTGTATAAGAGACAGCGCATACCCGATACCCCGCATAGATGATTCGCTGGATGCGCTAGCGGGAGCTTGCTCTTTTTCCACGTTAGACTTGGCCTCTGGGTATTGGCAAGTCGAATTGGACGAAGAGGCGCAGAAGAAATCCGCTTTCGTTGTTAGGGGTGGGCATTAAGCTGGAAGGTCATGCCTTTCGGATTGTGTAATGCCCCCTCCACATTTGAAAGGTTGATGGAGAGAGTGCTGACCGGACGCGTGGTATCCAAGAACGGCATCCATACTGATCCGGATAAGGTTAAGGCATCGACTGAATGGCCCCAACCAAGAACAGTACGAGATGTGCGGAGTTTCCTGGGTTTAGCATCTTATTACCGGCGGTTTGTGAAAGGGTTTTCCAGCTTAGCCAGCCCAATGTACCTGTTAACTGAGAAAGCCAGGCCGTTCGTGTGGGGCCCGGAGCAGGAACAATCATTTACTGCCCTAAAGAAACAGCTCCAACAAGCTCCAATTTTGGCTTATCCTCGACCAGAAGGTGACTTTATACTGGACACCGACGCCAGTAACATTGGGCTCGGAGGAGTCCTGTCTCAAATCCAGGATGGAGAAGAGAGGGTTATAGCGTACGCTAGTCGGACTTTGGCAGAAGCTGAAAAGAATTATTGTGTCACGAGAAAAGAATTGTTGGCTGTTGTAGTGTACCTTAAACATTTTTGACAGTATTTGTATGGAAGGCGTGTAACTGTACGAACAGACCATGCATCGCTGAAATGGCTGTTGAGTTTTAAGGATCCAGAGTGGCAGCTTGCCAGATGGTTGGAGATAATTGCAGAATACGACTTACAGATACAACACAGACCCGGCACGAAGCACGGAAATGCTGACGGGTTATCCAGGCGTCCGTGCAAACAATGCGGACGTACAGATCAAGTCGAACCTAGTAGTGAACCGGCCGATACGTTTACCGTACGAGTAACTACACTGGAATCCGAAATTTCTCTCGAGGCGATTAGAGTTAGCTAACTAGAGGACAAGACAATGCAGTGGGTGATAGAAGCTAAGGAATCGGGCGGTAGTAGACCGGCATGGGATGCTGTTGAACCAGAGTGTAGAGCATATTGGGTTCTCTGGGATGCACTCCAGGTACGCCAAGAAGTCCTACACCGAAAGTGGGAGTCACATGACCGACGGGATATAACTTGGAAGCTAGTACCGAGCCCCCTCCGACAAAAGGTAGTGAACGAGGTGCACGGGGGAAAAACGAGTGGACACCTGGGCGTATATAAATCCCTTGGAAAGCTTAAGCAACGGTATTACTGGCCCCGTATGGATCATGGATTCGATGCTGTAAGATATGTGCTCGGCGGAAGGCACCACCGAAAAAGAGGAGAGCCCCCTTACAAAAATGGCCAATTTCCAAGCCCCTCGAACGTGTCGCCATGGACATCCTTGGACCATTTCCGGAATCCTACCACGGTAACAAGTACGTCCTGGTAGTCGGCGAATACTTAACTAAATGGATGGAGGCATATGCAATACCGGACCAGACTGGTGAAACAATCGCAAGGAAATTTGTGGATGAGTTCGTGCTCAGATTTGGCATTCCCCAACAACTCCATACAGACCAGGGGCGCAATTTCGAATCCCGTATACTGGCAGAGATATGCAGGCTTCTCGGGATTCTCAAAACCCGAACTACAACCTATACCCCGAAGAGTGACGGGATGGTAGAGCGATTTAATCGCACACTAGTCAACATACTCGCTGTTTCTCTTGAACCGGTGAAAGCTCAGAGGGACTGGGATGATTGGTTGCCGTATGCCACGTTTGCATATCAGGCAACCCCTCTTGAATCTACGGGTGAAACTCCCAACATGTTGATTTTTGGCCGAGAGACACGGATTCCTGTGGATTTGCAGTTTGAAACGGTACTACCAGAAAACCCTGAACAGAACCAAGCCCAAGAGGTACGAGATAAGATTCAGTGGACTATTCAGTACCAAGGAAGGGAGGAGACGTCATGAGGAGAGGAATCACCGAGATTTGGAGAAACGGACACAGTACAGCCATGCGTGATAGCACCTGCCAAGGAGGCAGTAGAACCCCCAGGGGAAGAGTTAGACCTGGGTCTTTCACCGGAAGCTCTTGATCTGCTGGAGGAGGAGACCCGAGACACGCTGATGCCTAAAATCAGGCGAGTGTCAGGAGGAAAACCACCTCTCCTGAGCTCACCGGACAGGAACCAGGCCAGGACAAATCGACGGAAAAGGAAAGATAACCCTCTGGCGCCAGTGTCTATGGAAGCCTTGCTGGGAGACCGTGTTAGCGAGTAGTGGAAACATGGGAGAGCTCGCACTACCGTTTGGGAGATGATGAGCATGGCGTCTATCGAGTGGACAAGGTCAAGCGGGAGTACATCCTCAGGAAGATCTAATCTAATCCCCTGGGCTCTTAAGACCCCAGGTGGAAGTTACCCAGAGGCATACTAGACCCTCTGAGGATAGGCTTAGTTTAAAGTTAAAAAGTTATAGTTAAATTTTATAGTTGAAGTTATTGTTGTTTCCAATTTTGTATTTCTGTATTTATGCATGGGTCCAGGGGACGAACCCATCTGGGAGGGGGGGCTATGTAACAAAATTGGTCCCCTTCCATCATAGTGGAAGGATCCTTGGGGACGCGCGCGTGGCTGCCCCTATAAATGCAGGTGCAGCGGCGCACGGCGTCAGTTCGGCCACGCAGTGCACCAGTGCGGTAGTACCCGAGTAGCCGCTGTACCCTGTTATTATACACGTGGTGTTCCACTTTGTCATTGGATTAAATAAAGTAGCCAACTATACCGGCTAACCGGACCTATATACATTGCTTCTAGTCATTTATTTCCTGCTCTCCTGTGTATATACTGCCGTGGTGAGTATATTGCGTGAGAGTTTGTGATGGTGTTTGTGTGAGAGCAAGTGTAGAACCAGTCAGTGGAGTACATCTACTGCCGAACCCGGGCTATCCTGACAGAAATCCGTTACGATCCCGTTACAATATTTTTAATTTCTGTTATATTACTAGTGTTTCGCAGAGTGCGAAATTTGATTTAGCATCTGGCGCCCCCAGTGTTTCTATAGGGGCTTCCATAGCCGTAGTAGTGAATTTACCGAGTCAACTTAATGTTGAATTGAGATTTCGTTTATAATGATATAAGTTAAGAGGTGCTAGACGTGAGTAATTAATTAACACATAGTAGATTCATAGATAGAACGTTACAGATGCTTTCCCGTTATTCATGTTAATACCCTGTTGTAAAAGGTGAGCTAGCGTAGGTTTATTGCCGCGCTAGTTTCAGCCTACGGGATTAGTCTAGGGCTAATTATCTTTTGGCCGGAGTTAATTGTTATCACGTGTGTAGATGGTGATGTAGGCCTAAATACTAGCTCATGTTAACGATTTAAGTTTCCAGCTCACATATGTGATTGATGGCTTTTCTAGTGACACCTTATGTGGTACCGGTTAAACAGATAATAACTATAGAAGAGTTAATTGTCATTTATTGATTTTGTTATGCTATAGTAAAATACATTGATTGAGATCACGAGAGTATACCATGTAGCTGGAGTTAGAGGACGCCACCAACGTCGGTGTTTAGTGTCTTGAATATGCATGTTTAGCTTATTTTTTTGCATTTCTTTGAATGTTTTGTTTATTACAGGTTTTCGAACCTGACTGCTGGTGCTTGTTTGAAATAAAGCAAACCGATTAATTTATGCTGACTCCTGTCATTCATTATTCAAACGAAACATTCGAAAACGTCAGCTCAACCAGCTGAAGAGAGTAACAACCTAAACCTAGAGATAAAACATACCATGGAGGATGCAAAGAGAGCACGGAGAGCATGCAAGAGAAACTTTGTGAGTCAGGCTGACTCATTAAGATTGGCATTGGCACAAAAAATGTCTACTAGCTATATTGAGGAAGTAGATGCAGAGTTTAAGGAGTGCTGACGTAACCTTCGTACAGCTCACGATACAGTGATTAACAAAGTAGAGAAAGAAGAGGATGAGGATCAGGAAGATAAATGGTTAGATGAGTTTAGAGACATGTATAAGGAGATGCGAAGGATATTTCATGAGGTGGGAACCAAAGAGTCTAAAGCCTGGTTTCCTGTCGACGTAAGAAGGCAGATTTACTTACGACGTTGTATCGTAACAAAATGCGATTTGTCAGAAAATCGATTGCGACTGATGAGTTGTGAAATCGACGTAACGCAAGGTTAAATCGTAGCAAAACAGTGTTGTACAGGAAACCGTCGTATTGAATTTTCATGCGATACGTCGATTTTCCACGATTTAACAGGAAACCGCGATTCAGTGACGCTTGCGTTGCCTTGTCTTACGTCTCTTACGAAAGTTGACTCCAAGTCGACTTTCGTAAGATAAGAAGCAGTCAATCAGATACGGGAATTATGACGTAGCCTTTATGACGTACCATGTTTTGATGTGGCTGAAACTGGTCAGATTGTTCTACAGTAGAAAAACATGAAAATTCAGCGGTTCTTGCTTCGTTGAGTAGTCTACCAACACTCCACACATTGTATACCACGCAGTAGCCTATACAATTTTGTTATTATTATTATTATTATAATTATTTATTATTATTAACCACCACTATTAACGAATACCGGCCTCTTTCCAAGTCTATTTTGGTTGAGAACAATGAACAAACATGCCTAGTATCAACAAGAAGCTCCTTGCAAAGAAGTTACTTTGCTTTAGAATTTTACAGAGAAGAAGAAAGAGAAGAGAAGAATGTACAAAGACGTGGGCAAGAACTCATAAGTTCAGGACGAGAAAAGTTCTGATGGAAAGAGTGAGCCACGGCCAATACCACACTCTGTTCAAGACCCTGATGAATCAGGACAGAGAATGTTTTTCTGCATGACCATGGGTTCGGTCTCCTAGAGGGCCCGCCGTAGGTTGGCCCAAGGCTCTAGCTAGGTCTAGGCTACCTATAATATTGGCCTAGGCTGTATACATCCCAAGGGCCTAGGTAGGCCTACTTGTTTGGATTGGAGGGAGCAGGGTCTAGGCCTAATGTTATTTTAAGGAGTCAAATTATGTTATGTTATTATTAATTATATTGTGTGACTATCAACTATAATAAATAGGCCTAGGCTAGGCTATATACCTAGTAGGGCATTATAATATAGAATCAACTTTTTATTTCACACTCCCCGCGATTGCTTTTCTTGGGGCCCTGAGAGCCGAGGAGTTAAATCACTGCTCATACAGTACATGTACATTGCTTTTTCATGTGCATCCATTCATCTAGGGACCGGCCAAGTTGACAAAATTTCATTAAAAAACAAATTGCTCTGTGTACCAATTGATTTTATCTACCCAATTTACTGCTATATTATTAATATCAGTATGTTTAGGTATGCGAAATGTGGGTGGGGTGTAAAACACAGCATTTACTTATGCCATCTATATGGTATGTTTTTGGTTACGAATCTTTGCATTATATTCTTTTAGGCATAGATTAAGTTAAGGCCACTCTTGTGAGGGCAGCAGTGTGGAACTCCCTTTAGACATTCCTTCCCTCCGTTAGTCTTAGGAGTTACTAATTAGGAATATATTATCTACCTTGGGCAAGTAAAGGTACTCCTGAAGCCTCCCCCACCATTGATAGTTATTATTTTTTTTGTAGTTAAGGTTACAAAACTGTTAACATTCTCTCGACTTCTGTTTTGCACAATGGGGATCTTTGATGGATACTGGCGCATTATAAATGTTATTATTATTATTATTATTATTATTATTATTATTATTATTATTATTATTATTATTATTATTATTATTATTATTATTATTATTATTCTGCCAGTTATGTTCCCACCTCTTCTTAAGCTTGACACCATTCTTTCAGATAGTCATTATTGTTATTGTCCAATATGAATGCTATCTGGAAAACTTGCAAATAGTAATTTCATATTTAGTCCAGACTAACCGTACCATTGTTTCTATCCATGTGTCTGTGCATAATGGGCCAGTAGAAATTCATATTCATCATCATCATCATCATCATCACCACCATCATCATCAATACCTATACCCTATCATCATTTTATTCTATTTAAAAACCAGTAGCAATATAATGATTAATTTAGCTACAATCAATCATACCGTCATGTCATACCACCATGTAAACCATGTAAAAATTTATTGCTACCAATATTTGCTATCAAAATTTCCATTAAATATTTAATTTTGCTTTTCTTAGTAAACAAAATACATGAAAATCAGTCGGCGAAAATTGGTAGCAGGGTAATTTTTTTCTGTGGTTTCATAAGAAAATAACGATGAAGTAAATTTATTAGTGAACAAGTAATACAATTTAATACTACAGTCAGACATCTAAACACAAAAATACCATTATATTTGAAGACAAAAAAGAAATAAGTTTTGGGAGTGAAGAGATATGATTTGATGGTTTATTTTTTCTTATGATAGTTGTTAAACAGCATAAGGATGTTCAATTCCATTTCTCCCCTGTCGTCTTCGCTGATCTTTCTCATTTTTGCTGCCACTATTTTCCCAAAATTGTCGGCTTCATCTTCATTTCCAGTTCCTTTCATTATTTCTAACAACTTCTTGTCGACATCGCTCATCTCCTGTCAAATTAATCATTTTCCAACAATTAAAAATGTCATTGAGATACAATTTAGAATCCGCTAATGTAAAAGGAATTGATCAGAAACATTTGAATCAAAACTTTAATACTTAAAATGTAGTTTGTAGAATAATTCAGTATTGTAGGTAGAAGCTTTGGGTTTTCTAATTTACAAACTACATTAATCTAATGGCCTTTTGTAAAATCTTTGTTATTAAGGGAAGATGTTAAAATTCTCGGAACAGGCTGCTGCTTCTTAATATTGTATTAATTATTTAATTTTATTTCATCAATCTTTAATGAGGGTGGTCCATCTAGCCATAGTTGATCATTAGGGACCCTCTTTATATAATTTCCTGAACCGACCTGTCACACACTAAAATTTGAAAAATACAATTATCAACATTATTGCAAATTTACAAACAGTAGGCCTTTTCTTTTTTGGTAACTCTCTATCTCCTCTGAAAGTGCACATAAAAAATATTGATTTTTTTTATAGAAAACTTTCTCCATTTTTTAGGGGAAGTTGACTAAAGTACTGTACCTGGACATAAAAAATGCCTATTATATCCCAAGTTCTATTACAATTGGTCATCAAAATCTTTTAATTTAAATATTGCATGTTACTTTGAATCAAGGTACTGTTTCTACACTTGTGTAAAAATGTTGACAGTTGTTTAACAACCCATATTACATTTGTGGATTCCAGCTACAGTATTATCAAATCAAGCGATTGACTATTATACTGATACTTACATTGCTCGGTCCAGTCTTTTCAGTTGGCTTGGATTTATTGGCCCATGCCTTTTTAACAGCCTCTGAAAAATGTATAAACAGTAATAACAACGTATGTTACATGGGTAAAATAACATGTAGTTTTTATGTGGGTGGGGTGTGTAAATATGTTTGTTTTAAACTGAGATGATGTAATTATGCTTGTATTCTATTGGACAAGGGTGATTTGTACAAGTTATTAGCATGAAGCAATCATACACAGATTTCTTACTGTTTGGTTTGTCAACACTTCTCTTCTTCATCGATCCTCTTTGGGCTTCATTCTTGCCAGTTTTTGACTCTTGACTCTTGTCTTCTACTACCTGAATTGATCCAGGTTCCTCCTCTTCAACTTCATCGTGTTGATCTCAAGTCCCTCAACAATTTTGCCTTCTTCTCCATCTTTCATGTTTACTTCAACTTCTACGTTGCGTTCGTCAATTTCATAACTGCTATTTTCAATATCATCATCTACATCGTCGCTGATGTTATCTGTATTGAGAACAAATTTAAAACAAGTACCGTACTTATGTTGAATTTTATGTTGCAATTACCCCAATAATGATTTTGTATACTAGGAATGATCACACCAAAATAAAATCCATTCATATTTAAAAAAAAATTCTACAGCATACTAAAATTTAATTAAAATATGAATAGCTAAATATCTTTTGAATTATGCTCAAATTTTAACTATACCCAAGTATACATAGGGGCAGAAATACAGCATTAACTCACTTGTGACCCCCACAAGTCAGTCTGTTTGGTTTATAATAAGGATACCATCTTTAAAAATATATATATATATATAATGAGCATTTAAAGTAGTTACCTTTGTCCTCTGGTGGTGTGACATCCCACAAAGAATCATCTATCTCTTCTGAAAAAAAAATTAATTGTTATTGGTCAGTTATTTATCTTTGTGTTTTATATATTTATTTAAAGATACCTGAGAATGAGTCCTGAGAGGTTCAAGCAACTTTCAGCTATGGTAGAGCCTCATCTAAAACCGAGAGAAAACAGAGGGCGAATACATGTGTCACCAGATGAAAGGGTTGTAGTGACACTGTGCTACCTCGCAACTGGAGATAGCATGGCGACTTGGTCGTTTAACGGTCTCAAACATCATCAAGGAGGTGTGTGATGCCATTTGGGCAGCATTGAACTCTACGTACCTTAGAATGCCCTCAAGTGAGAGGGATTGGCTCGAGATTGCCAAATAGTTTGAGGACGAGTGGAATGTACCTCATGCTGTCGGTGCTGTTGATGGGAAGCACATTGCCATTGAGTGCCCCAAATTTGGGGGCTCAACGTACTATAACTATAAAGGATTTCACAGTACTGTATTGATGGGTATTTGCGATGCGAAATACTCATTCACGTGGGTGAGTATTGGCTCATATGGCAGGGATAACGATGCTGCCATCTTTGGTCAGTCATTCTTTTTCAACAAGGCTGAATTGGGGACGTTAATGATGCCACTGCCATCAGCTGTTGGGGGTTATAACCTGCCATACACTCTTCTTGGCGATGATATCTTTCCCCTGAAGACATGGCTTTTGAAGCCATTTGGCAGAAAACGACTAACTGAAGCAGAGGAGGTGGCCAACTACCGAATTTCAAGGGGTCGACGCACCATTGAAAATACCTTTGGTATTATGTCTGCCAGATGGCGAATTTTCAGACGACCAATAAGAGCCAATATAGAGACTGTTGATAAGGTAGTGAAAGCAGTGGTCTGTTTGCATAACTACCTAACGCAAACTGAAAATGCACATTACATTCCAAGTGGCTTTGTCGATAGCGATTGCAATGGTGAATTTAAGGAAGGAGAATGGAGAAACATAGTGAGAGATGACGAAGGAGGAATAAGGGACGCGAGAAGAATAAGCTCCAACTATTACACAGCAAGTGCTAAAGAAACAAGAGAAGCATTTTCAAATTATTTTAACAGTGCAGGAGGTGCATTACCTTGGCAGTGTGATGTTGTGAGAAACTGCGGCCCTCTGGCTACAAGATGAATGCTTTGATGCACATTTTGTAATTGAAATCCTGGGCAACTAATCATCTATTCACAATTGTCAGTTTATATTTAAGGGTGAGAAACAATTAGATTATTAGATGCTATTACTATAGAGAACTGGGACAGTTTCATTAGGCATTTAAAAACTAATAACCCAGCCCATATTCCCTGTGCTGACACTGCAAGTTAAATTGGTTTTTGTTTATTATGTTATTATTTTAAATTGTAATAAATAATTATCCTGGGTTTTCCAAAAAATCAGTTTGCATGTGATTATTTATAGTGCTTTTATAAAAACAGTTTTTAGAATGCAAGTAATTATAAATTTAAATATTATTTGGAAATTTAAGTCAATACAATTTTGGTAGTTTGCTAGTACCCTTCATTTTGTCACACTGGTAATTTTAGTTAATATGATTTTATAATTTACAATATATTTATGTACTGTACCTTCAACTATTGTGGATTTTTATATTAATATTATCAAATTTCTCCTTTCTATGAATAAGGGCACATAGAAAAAAATATTAGATCACTGTTTTCTTTTTGTTTTTTTTTTTTCAAAAAAAGTGTTGACTGGAGTTTTTTTTAATTATTGGAATAATAGAATATAGCTTATTTTAATCCATGACAGAGGGACTTTCATATATTTCATGTAACATAGGCTAGATTGTTTATGTAATGACATTTGCTCTGTTAGTGCATATTATATAAAATGGTTAATCATTTTCACTACCATGTAACAGTACGGTAATTTTTTTGAATACACATTGTAAAGATAACAAAAATTAAAGTACTGTAATCAGTTAGAAATTATGCTTTTGTAAGAGTGATTGAATGGCCATGTGAGATTGCAATGGAATGTTATAACTGTACTCATAATTAACAAAAAAACACAGACTATTCTAATATTAGTTTTCTCATTTTAAGTTGTATTTTTTTATCGTAGAGTAAATTTACCATTTGCTAGCATCAATTCCAGTAGTAGTAGAGTAAATAAAATTTAAAAAAATAAATATGGCAACGTGATTTAAATAGCAAAAAGCATTGATTTTTAAATATAATGGGCAGTATATATAGGCCTATGATCAATATAGCTGTACAGATTACAACAAATTAAAAATCGCTGGAGGAATTAATGTACCTAATTGTGCTCTTCTATTCTTTAGTTTTTGTTTGTAAGTGTTTGAAAAGTTTAAAATAAACAACTGGAAGGAACACCAAACCAAAGAAACCGTGATAATGCGTTGGAAATAATGTTAATATAAAGATTAGAATAATTGGTAAACGAGAAAATAATAATGTACCTTCATCTGCATGAACAACAACATCAAATTGTTGAGTCTCTGACAGCAGTCGCATACACTCTTCACTAGCATCTTCTGTCGCATTTTCTCCAGGACTACAATTTAAAGTTTCTTGTGTTTTGCGATGGTTTATGTGAACTACTAGCCACCTCATATGTTCCCATTCAGGGCCTACGGGTAGGGAACACTTTCCCTCGCTTTCTTCAGATGTCTACCACATTACAAAAAAAAATGTATTTATTAATGCACCTTTTAAAAAAGGCACAATCAATGATAGCACATCTCATGAAATGTAGACAACTGCATTGCATACTGTTAATCTACAAACTACACTCACGTGTGGTACAAGATGTCTAAAAGCACAAGTAATTGATTATAGCCAGTATCAGTTAAAAGCAACTTTTACTACGTATATAAATACTATATATTACAATAGAAGTACTTTACCTTGCAAATGCTCTGCGCCTAGCGTTGTATATGCGCTGGCATTCCTCACTGCTAATACCCATCTCTTTAGATATCGCATCCCATGCGTTTTTTTTTCTCTTTTTCCATTTCTGTATGACTCTTTTGTCATACAGGCACTGGTAATTTTGTACCAGCTCCATTAAATTCACTTCTGTTGACGACGGCATCTTTAGAACTTATGATGTCTAAGTTAAGTTTAGGGTGTAGCATTGAACATAATGTTACGTAATCGGTACTATGATTAGAACTCGTCCCCAAGCTTGTATCGACTTCAGGTCTCGATATCATGCTGTTTCTGATATATTATCATCTGTTGAATCTCAGGCGGTCTTTGACTACACCGCAGAAATGTTCGCCGATTCCAAACTCGAGATCCGAATACAATTGTTAGAACTCTTTGCCAAGCCGCCCTTTCCCAATTGTTCATAAACGTTCTTTTGTTGTGAAAAAATATCCCATGCATTCTCGGAATGTTTGCTTATATCAATGCTTTGAATTGAGATAACGAAAAACAAAAGCCCCAACTGACAAACAATAATGGCTAGTGCTGGGACTTTAATTTCAATACTACATTTTTTATATTTATTACTGCGAGTGCCATTACCGACCATTGAGATGATAGGCCTAGGTGCAAGAACAACAATTCACCAAGGGCGAGGCAGGCCTTTTTAAAAATTTTCATGCAAGAACGTACACCATAATTATTGATTGAAATACAATAGTCGAAATTGATATTATTTTGCTTAAGTATTATAAAAACCTTTTTGTGCATTCAATACATATACCAAATTTTTATTCTAATAAAATATACAAAGATACAATTTTAAGAATGAAATACAGAGCATGGTTGACGACAAACTTGTATAACTAATCTTTTAATACAAAGCTAGGCCCAAATGACATCTGAAATCAATAGATGTTTTCGAAAAAACATCTCTCTATTGCTCCGACAACAATTGATCCATGTTTATTTTGGAATTTTATTTCAATATGTGATGATTAAACAAACCTATTGCATAGAATTTACAGATACTGCTTGGATATTTCTTTTTCGTATTGACTAGGCCTACTATAAACAATCTAGCCTCGCTATTTTCGACTACGTCATAGCATGGCTACGTCATAAATCTCGTCGCTGATTGGCTGCTTGTTACGATTTCTGTTTCATAATGCTACGTCTCTTACGAAAGTTGACTTCAAGTCAACTTTCGTAAGAGACATAAGAGACGGCGACGCAAGCATGTTCACTCAAGCATAAGTCATTGAATCGCGGTTTCCTGTCAAATTGTGGAAAATCGACGTATCGTCTGAAAGTTCATTACGTCGGTTTCCTGTCCAACACTGTTCTGCTACGATTTAACCTTACGTTACGTCGATTTCACAACGTAAGAGTCGCAATCGGTTCCCTGTCAAATTGCATTTTGTTACGACAAAACGACGTAGTCGTAAGTAAATCTGTCTTCTTACGTCGACAGGAAACCAGGCTTAAGAGTCGTAAGAATCGTATGAAACGTAAGAAATTCTGACTTTTACGTCGAGAGGAAACCAGGCTTAAGGCGAAAATGGTGACTACAGAACCTCGTATGCAGTTGAAGAAAATGGAGCTCCCTAAATTTAATGGGGATGTAAAGCTGTATTCAAGATTTAAAGAGGACTGTCAAACCAACCAACCAACCAACGACACACAGTGACCAGTTATCATACACATTGCGAAGTTGTTTAGGTAGTGAGCCAATGAAAGTTGTCATGCCGGCGGAGGACAAGATTGAAAAGATGTGGAAGAGGTTAGACGACAGATATGGTAATAGATCAAAGCTGGTGGATGTAGTAGTGGTTGATTTGGTAAAGCATAGAGCGGTAAAGGAGGGTGAAGTTAGAAAGTTGGTGGAATTCATCGATTTTGGAGAAGGAAATGGCCAATTCTCGAGTGATTGGAGAAATAGAGAAGAAATTACCGGACGATGTGTTTAAAAGATGGGTACGACACATACATGATGAGAAAAATAAAATCGGAGAAACTGAGAAGATGTCTGGTTTATTGAGTTTCTTGGAAGAGGAAAGGAATAGTGTAGACTACTCTATAGTGAGTCTGCGTAGCTGCCATATCACAAGCCAGCGTACCAAACCAACTGCATCAGTGCATACGGCTGATGTGCGTGAACCACTACTAGCTAACAGTTCGTGTCTGATCCACGATAGTGCCCAGCACACGACAGAAGACTGCAGAGCATACCTGGCGAAAGCTGTGAGTGACAGAATACCAACTAGTTAAGGAAAAGAGAGCACGTTTCCGATGTTTGAAACCAGGTCATGGTGTATTTAAATCTAAGAAAGGATACTGTGGGAAAGATGGTTGCCAGAGAAAACACCATCCATCTATTCACTTTCAACAGCCCGAGAAGCCAAGGGAGGTGAAACAAAATGGTGTGGTTTTTAAGCCTGGAGGTTGTATGCTGATGGCGATTGCTGTTAAAGCTAGAAATGGGACGAAGATTAACACAATATTTGATAGTGGAGCAACAGCATCAATAATAACACACGAGGCTGCAAGAAGAGTTGGTGCTAAAGGAGATCATGTACAAATAATCTAACCAAGGTGGGCGGACAAGAAATCGTAGTAGAAACAAAGTTGTACGACATACTATTGAAAGACAGAAGTGGAGATACAGTATTGTGAAGGTTAAAGCATATGATATGGAGAGTGTTACGGTCACGAACACAAAAAAACTGGAGCCTTGGCTAATTGCAAATAGAAAACGGTTTATTTCCAATAAACAACTTCACTACACCATGCACCGGTCAACAATACACATAGACCATGCAATTGCCCACCTTCTGATAGCACATGAGCAACAAAACTGCATGTTTCTTGGTTTTTACACTTGGACATCACGTCCATTCTACCTTACACTGTTTCCTCATTTTCATATCACCGTACCAACCACTTCCAACTCACTACTGTTTACATTCATGCTCATTTACATATAGACCTAGCCAGATTTGAGGTAACACTAAGGTATACGAGCTCATGAGGGCGTAACACTCCCCCTCTTCCAAAAAAGTTTGCAATGTAATGAAAACTTTAAACATTAACAAGATAACAACTGACTTTGCCGTAACTAAGAACTGGCTTTGAGTCGCTTAAATGGCAAAGGTTACAAGTAATGGTATTAAATACGCATTTTCTTTTCACACCGTTTCCTGTGTTCAAATCTTTTTACAAGTTTCTAGATAGTGTATCTGCAATCACATTATCAACCCCTTTAATATGTTTTATTTCTAGGTTATACCTTTGGAGAATCAGACTCCACCTAAGCAACCTCTGGTTTTTGTTTTTCATCTTTTGCACAAACACAAGGGGGTTGTGATCAGTAAAATCCTTAATTGGGGTGATCGTTGGGCATAAATATACATCAAACTTTTGTAAGGACATAAGGAGAGCTAATGACTCTTTCTCAATAGTCGAGTAATGGCGTTGTGTCTCTTTAAATTTTCTTTAAAAAATAACAAACAGGGTGATCAACCCCACCTTGTTCCTGCATCAACACAGCCTCAATTCCTATGTCACTTGCATCAACAGCAAGCTTGAAGCGTTTTTCAAAGTTTGGCGCCAACAAAACGGGTGAATTTGTGAGAATTGCTTTAATTTTTTCGAACGATTTCTGGCATTCTAATGACCAGAAAAATTTTGTACCTTTCTTTAACAGGTCAGTCAAAGGATTCCTATAAAAACCAGCCATGCCCAGAAATCTCATAACATCCCTCTTATTCGTTGGTGTCGCCATTCGTACTATCGCTTCAACCTTTGCCTGTGTGGGCTTAACTATTGCTTGGAATATTTCATATCCAAGATAAGTTACGTGTACTTTACAAAAATCACTTTTACTTAGATTTACTGTAATCTGCATGACAGAACATTCATCAAAGAAAGCAGTAATTTTAGCAATATGATCGTTTCAATCACCACTTTTAATAATGATATCATCTATATATACTCAACACCCAGGTATGGACGACACAACCTCATTCATCATCCTTTGGAAGGTCGCTGGGGCATTCTTTAACCCAAAGGGCATCACTTTATAACGGTACAAACCGTCAGGCGTTACAAAAGAACATATATCTTTGGTTATCTCTGACAGGGGAACCTGCCAGTAGCCTTTTAGCAAGTCAAATTTTGTTATGTACTTACCAGAACCAATACGGTCAATACAATCATCGATTCGTGGAATCGGAAAACAATCAGTTTTAGTGACAGATTTCACCTTTCTGAAATCAGTACAAAATCGAAACGTACCATCTGGCTTGGGCACCAACAAACAAGGGGAGCACCAATTACTATTACTATGCTCTATAATGTTATTCTCGAGCATGTAGTCAATCTCCCTTCTCATTTGCTTTAGTTTTAACGGATTTATCCTCTATGGTGGTAGTTTTACGGGGGAATTGCATTTCCCACATCAACATCATGCTTTACACCCCTACATACATTTGTTACATCAGAAAATAAACTATCGAACTCGACAATGTCTTTCAATATCAACTTCATCCATATCCAAATAACCAGTTAGAAATGGCTTTATGAAAGCAATGGAATCTTGGCCAAGTTCATCTTTTCAGATATACCGTTTATTATAATATTATTACGCCTTGATCTATTCTCAAGATCATCAATTTTGTTTAATAGGATAGTTAGTTGAGATGAATGAGACTCAACATTACCTTCCATAGTGCTTATCCTAGTGGCATTATCATGTTGATTCCCCTCAATGCGGTCGCACCGCGATTCAATCGTGTCAAGCCGATCGTGTGAGCTAATGTGATCCAAAATAGCGAACTTAGCGTTATTATTCGCTAAACCATCAAATTTCTCACCTGCTATTCCCTCTGTAGTTTTTACTGATTGATTCTTGAACGGTTCATAATTATTTAATTTGGCTGTTAATAAAATGAGATATAACACCAGTTCAACTGCAACACGTCAGCTAATTACCACATTTAGTTTTTCTTTTTTCTTTTAGAGACCTCGGTATTATCAGGGAACAGTATAATGCACTATATAAATTTCATTAAATACATACATGTTTACACGCATACACATACATACATATATCAATAAATT
This sequence comes from Anneissia japonica, assembly GCF_011630105.1. Classification (NCBI taxonomy): domain Eukaryota; kingdom Metazoa; phylum Echinodermata; class Crinoidea; order Comatulida; family Comatulidae; genus Anneissia; species Anneissia japonica. Next base: position 1,078,973 of record NW_022756612.1, read on the forward strand.
TACTTGCTCTTTTCCACATATACACATTGGGGGTCCACCAAGGCGGATTACCCCACTTAAGCAAATCATAACATAAAGCACTTTTTCTTTCAATGTTTACAACATTCTGTTCCAATATTTAATTTTCAATGGCCATACACCTACTTTGCCAAGTATACCATGAGCCAATCATAGCGCTCACACTGCAATATCGACATATTTTTTACACCTTTCATTGTTAAACCCCAGGGTACTCAACCCTGGCCAAAATCGGCTATGCACGTTACCGAGAGAGCCAACAATGCAAGCTATTACTCCACATTTATATCCTATAGTTCCAATAATATCCCTAATTGGAACATAATATGCTACTTTTGTGTTAAAACATTCGTCAAGGAATGCATCGTACGGTTCTATTTTGATTGTTATCAACATAATTAATATATCTTGTTTTCTGTCTTCTATTACCTGCAATTGGTTGTCATTATCAAGACCAAACATATTACTTTTTACTATTTGATTCTCAAACACTTGTTCTTTATCTAATTTACTCTCATAGTATTCTCTGGCAATATAATTAACTATTCGATCATAACGGGCAATACGGTGTTTGTAAATTCAACATCTTTTCTTTAATTTCTATAATTTTATGTAAAGCGCATAGAGGCACTGTGCAATATGCGCTATATAAATGTAAATTATTATTATTATTATTATTATTATTATTATTCTAAGATATATACACCCATTTAATACATGAGACACGGTTTCGTATGGGTTATTACATAATTTGCACTTTTTTTCATAAGCATTGGGGTAGTAAATATTTAACAACATATTCAACAATTTCCTTTTCTATGGCTTTAAGTTTAACACTAGTGAAGTACATATTAGCATAATAAAAATTCAATTTTGAATTTACCATTGCGTTAATAGCTTGTATTTTAGCTGCAGTTGGCAGAGGAGAACTATCAATATTCTCTAACATTACTATTACATTATTTATGATATCACCCCTCTGTTCATCATGTACCGCACTAATTGAATTGCGGTCGAACCTCAGGTAAGTATATTCATTCCCTTTTCCTAGCTTAGGTACTTCATTATTTTGGATCTGACATACTACGTCCCCTGTGTAATCCCTTTTATACCAACTGGCTCAAGATCTCTGACCATGTTGCAGACCACATTTTTATGTCGTTTATCTCCATACCAGAAGATTCCAAATACTCATCAGTAATACTAGTTACGTAATTTAATCCTTCTTCCTGCTCAGTTATAATTACAATATCAACAACATATGCTTGTATTGAAACTGGAATTCTACTACTTAATGTATTAACCGCTCGAACCCATCTATCTAAACATTGTTCAAATTAACAAATTTACTTAACTCTATAAAATCTTTAGGATACTGATGAAATGAAAGCTCGTGAATCATAATCTACAGATCCAAATGCATCACTTAAGTCTATAAACAATGTAAATAGTTAACCCGATTTATGTTTAAAATCTTCAAATTTTGCATTTAGTCTAAATACGTGTTCCTGTAGACCATTACGTGGCATTGCTCCTTTTTGATTTACATTAATCACTTTATTTTCAACAGTCCATGGAAGCATTCGTTTTTGAATTATTGTCATAAACAACTTATACATAGTGGGTAATATTGGTCTCAAATCATTAATATTTACACTATCATGTTCTTATATAATTTGATTATCCCATGTTTCCAACCATCAGGTATCTGGGGTCAGTGCATTAGTCCGAAGGTCCTTTGGTCCAAAGGTCTGTTGATCCGAATAATTAATTAAAATATAGACAAAAATATTTGAAGAAAACACATGTTTGGGGCCACCATGTAGACCATTGGCTAACAATATACAATTATTGCTAGCATGACTTGTCAGCTCAGTTTATGTATATTTTTTAACAAATTATTAGAAATTAAAGAGATTCCAAACGAATGGAGCGTAAGTATAACTAATGTTTAAGCAGGAGACATTTAAAAAAAAAAATGAGAATAGGGGAATTCAAGTAACTTCCATCCAGTTTTTGGAAAATCTTAACAGACTCATTTACTTAACTAGTTTCTCACTTTTACAAAGTAGACACATTGACAATGGCGGCGAAAGCATCTGATTAGATAATCTACTAACATATGTAGAAAATACATATATTTTTTCCCCGACGAATTGTTTTTTATACTTTTTTTGGGGGGGGGGGGAAAACTGGGGGAACAACAAATTTTCTAGGGGGAATTTTTCCCACCCCTGTGCCCCCTGTAGTGCCACCACTGCACATTAAAAGCAAATAACAGAAAGCATTAGACATGATTCGTATCATAGTACATTAAGTTTTAATTCATAATAATACTGGTAATAGTTCAACTGAAATTCTCACTGGGAACATCTCCCTATCCACGATCGAGCGAGAAATTTTACAGATGCGAGTTAGCCAGATTTTCGTACATTTCGCAAAATAAAGTAAGTATATATATACTTTTTTAAATGGTGAGGCAGCGAAAATGGATGCAGGAGGTGGCAAGAAACTAGTAATTTTTTTACTTGGCCTTATATGTTGTTAGGCAAAATTTGGGAATATTGTTTTAGAAAAGTGATCTTTTTAATTTACTCCGTACATTCCTTGAAAAAAGGTCACTAATTCGGACCAACCTGCCTTCGGACCAATGAACCTTCGGACCAACGGGCCTTCGGACCAAAGACCTTTCGAACCAATGAGTCTTCGGAATAAAAACCCTTCGGACCAAAGGTACGCACCCAGGTATCTTGTTTTTTAAACATGTGTTATAAAATTCTGTTATTAACTCTATGTTTTTAGGATCTTTTTAAAAATCTTCATAAGTAACTGCATCATAACCAGGTGCTTTCTTCTTTGTGTTTTCTTTAATTCATTGTCAACTTCTTCTCGTGTAAAGGGTCTCATAATATTTTCATTTTCACTATGTTCTATTTCTTCCAGTACTGGTCGAGCAAATATAATTTAAGGTATTTTCTTTTTAGCTTTTTCATCAAAATACTGCTTCACGACATCAACAGGCATTGGGCATGCCACTGGAATTTCAACTGTGCAGCCGTTCTTTATTATGGAAATAGCGCGACGTCTATCCGTTAACCACAACTCTGTTAACCTTGCCTTTGTTATACGTCTGCCATTTTGATTTGGTGTTTCATTTTTGGAAAATTTCGGCTGTATTTCTGATTTGATGAAGTGATAATACTGTATAATTTTTAAATACCATTCTGCAGTTCGTTTCTCGTCTTCACATTCAAGTAACTTACATTGGTACGACTCCAAAATTCTAGTATTATATTTTAAGTATTCAATGCTAAACTGCTTTTTGGTTCAGCATTCATTCTTCCCGACATTATTAGCGTATTTTCTACTAGATGCTATCGTTCTACGAAAATTCCACTCTTGCTGTTGAAATTCATTCCACCTTTCACGTTCTAATGTCGCGCCAGCATAGTCGCATAGTATCAACAGCGGTCTAGCCGCGGTGTCGGGTGAGCTGGGAAGTACAACATACAGCTTCGAAGCTACGGCCTTGATCTTACCTTCTTTAAGTGCAAATTTTAGTTGTTTCTTCAAATATTGGACTATCTTCATCATTCATGGTTGCTTTATGTATACTACTTTAACGAGGGCAGTTACCACGGGTGTTATGTTCCTTTATTACCACACTTTTAACAGCTATTTCAGGAGAGTGTTACAAACTCGTCCATCACACTCGACGGGAGGAACACATACCTCACATCCAGTGTGACCACTCACAATTTTTGATATACCCAATGACTGGGTCGAAATTACCAAAGATTCATCAAAAATTGCCCAGAATTACCCAAGCTTCCTGAAAATGCATTAAAATTCGAAAAATACGTGTTTTTCGCATGTAGTTTCCCTTACAGTTCGATTTATAAACCATTTTTTATTGTAATTGTTTGTGTTAATTATTCAAATTAATATTCATGATGTAATAATACGGATAGAAAAATACGCCCTCAGTCGGCCAGTGTTATCAGTGTAGATCAGTGATCAAGTTTTATTCTGTAATGCATTAAATAGGTAAGATCAATGGCAAAGCAAATCACAAATTAACAATTCTGAACCCATGTTTATAGCAATTAACAGTCAATTAACGATGTTATGTGCACTTCGTTGAGTTTTGCTTACTTGAATGGACAGAAATATACTTAGTTACTTATTAATTCTTCCTCTATGACAAAAATATTTAATTTTCTTAGTAAAAATAAAATACCCAAGGATTTGAACGGAATACCCAAGAACCCAAGACCAAGTCAAAATACCCAAAATCTTGGGTAAATACCCAAGCAGTGGTCACGCTGCTCACTTCAATACTGTTTTACGCCAATTTACATACACGAGCTCTAATTCATATAAGATTTATCAAAATGTGTTATGTTCGCACTAATGATGAGAATACTTTTCTCGAAACATAACTGCTACTGCTACACGATCGGACTCACTATTGAGTCCGCGATCAGATTCACGATTAAAGACGGTTGTATGTTTAATTTTTACTAAATGCCTCGTGGTGTTTTTATTTCGCCGTTATATAATTAATGTGGAGCCATTATTTATATATAATGAATGTACATGAATTTCTTATTTATAAATAATTTTGTTGAAGGTAAAACAAATTGTATGTATATAATGAAGAAATATTGAATTATATTGTAAACAATGAATTATATGCATATAATTTTGTTAAATAATGAAAGTACATTTGGCGCCTCATAAAACACTGTGGGATGCAGTTTCCAATTTCCAAATTTAATTTGCTTAATTAGACTAATTTGCATATGAACTTGAAGAATTTATGGTCATATTATAATATTAATATTATTATCAAAATTTTACGGTTGAGCAATTAGAGACACAGATTCTGAGTAAAAAGAAAGCAACGTTTGTGATTAATGTTTTTTTCCAAAATATGCAAACCCTATACTGCCGTGATTCGGAAGAACGCATTATAAGCCAAAATCATAGTTTTAAGATATTGAGCAAAACGCGTTTCTTGTTAGCCTTCTGTTATAGAAATGAATTATATTGCATTTTTTGTGTAAGTGTACTAACTACACAACAAAAAAACATACTGAAATACTTTTTTAATATAGTTTTTTCTATAACCCCAGTCAAAATGGACATAATGCGCTTTTCCAAATTAAAACAAAAACCAATGAAGCATAAAATATCTGATAGGCATTATATTCAGTTTTGCCAATAGAATGCATACATTATTCTTTACTTATGGACTAATGAAAAATAACAAATTAAATTGAATTTTCAGCAGGACTTTAGAGGTTTAAATTCCATTTGTGTCTGATCTCATTTAGTAAAGGTTGTATTTCCCCTAAAATATGGTATGGTACATGTAAAATTTAAATTAAATACTATCATTAACCACTATAGTAAGAACAAGCAACAACACTGTTAGTAAGTTTTTGAAACATAAATAATCAGTTTATTTAAATTCACTATGAAGAATACCCGCCCTTCAACTTAATAAACAAAAAATAAATACCCAACTTCTAAACAAACTTCTTCAGGCCCATTTATAAAGTTCTGTTTCCTTAAATTATAAGGAAATGTACTCATTTAAATATGGCTAAATATTTTAAATGTAAATTTAGCATAGGTATTATATCTAAATTCCAAGCATTGGCCTAATTGGAAAGTCTTAAGTAAAACATAGATGTGTATAAGAGA
>NW_022756612.1:1084914-1091988 GCF_011630105.1 Anneissia japonica
CATAAATACCCAACTTCTAAACAAACTTCTTCAGGCCCATTTATAAAGTTCTGTTTCCTTAAATTATAAGGAAATGTACTCATTTAAATATGGCTAAATATTTTAAATGTAAATTTAGCATAGGTATTAAATCTAAATTCCAAGCATTGGCCTAATTGGAAAGTCTTAAGTAAAACATTTTAAAGTTTTATATGTGTGTATTTTATTTTCTTTGTTGGTCTTAGTTATGATAATAATTACTAATATACAGACTAAAATTTATATTATGGCCACAATTTGGTCATAGTCATATTGCAACTTATTCATTAAAAGATGAAGAGCAATGCATTCTTATTTAATTATTTGCACTCTGATCAAAAACAAACTTGGTATTATGTCCTATTATGCCCTTCTACCAGCTAGGGAACTAATCAAATATGCATCATTGTCTTCAGTGATTGGTTGATTGCTCAATTTTCAATGCTTGGTGGATATAATGCACTCTTCCGGAGGTTTTGGCTTTGGTGGATGGATATAATGCGTAACTCTCATATTAGTTTCATATTTATAAATATTTTTGGGGGTATATGATCAATTCACATGATAGATTACATCCATGGGATGCCCCTAAGCCAAAAATCTCAAAATTCTCAAAAATGGATATAATGCGTTTTTCCGAATCACGGCAGTATACTCTCCACAGAGATATGTTTCACTGTAGGATTTATTTAATTGAAACTTTTGTATTCCTTACCTGCGGCCTCAGCTACAATAATTGAGTAGGAAAGAATTTCCCCATAGTCATCTGTGAAGTAAGAGTCATCAAATTCAACCGGGAATGACTTTGAGGATACTTCATCTTGCTGAACAGGTTGTGGGCGAATATTGGTTGCTCTTGGAGCTGCAAGAACATGTGAGAAAAAAGAATAAGACGTTAAAATGTAAACTGTTCACAGATATTCTGCCTTAATTCGGAAAAGCGCATTTTGAAGAATTTATAATTTTGATAGGCATACATTGAGCAAAACGCATTTATTGTTAGCCTTTTGTTGTGAAAAATTAATTATTATTGCTGTTTTGTGTGTAAATGTACTAACTACACAACATATAGAAAATAATTTTATGATTATAAAATGGACATGCTGTAATGCACTTTGCTAAATCAAAATAAAGCTAATGGAGCATCACAAATCTGACGTTAGGTGCTATATCCAGTTTTGCAAGTAAAATGAATTCGTTAGATTCTAAGTCTATTGAAATAGATATAAAGTGAATTTTACGAGGATTTAAGTGTTAAAATTATATTACATGTCTAAATATGGTAAAACAGAATTAATTGTAATTTTATTATCTATTTTTCGTCAATTTAGGAGGGTTGTCTGAACGTTTATTATTTAGCTCTATTTTGACGAAATAATATATGAAAAGTAGATTTGTGATGCTCCATTAGCTTTATTTTGATTTAGCAAAGTGCATTACAGCATGTCCATTTTATATACAAACTTTAAATGTTTCTTTTATTTTTTACCAAAATTATTTAATTATATTAAACGATTAAAACATGTGCTTGACCTGATTTACTAAATTAGTATTCCCTTAAAAAGTATGGTAAAATGTAAATAACACTCCGGAAATAGACAGAACAAACAGCATTATTGTTTATATAGAAAGTTTATACAATATAAATGATCTATTTTTTAAATGTTGAAGCTGACTATCAATAAAGATGTCTTTTACTTAACAAATAAAAAAAAAATACCTAACTTTTAACAAGGAACGCTTCAGTTCCTCCTAAATGTGTATGTCCTTAATAATAAGTACATTCATTGTTAAACATTGTTCATAAATATTTAAAAATGAAAGTCAGTTACAGAGAATGTTGATGAAATATTATCTCATTGCACAAATGTTATATTTTTTTGTCCAAGAAATGATGTTTTATACACTCAATGGAGTGAAAAGCTTGCACCTCTTTCAATATTATAATTTGACCAAAACTAAACGATGCAGACTTTGGCATATATACTGACATTCGTTCATTCGTTACATTATTAAAAACGTATATTAAGCAAGGGTGTACTCTCTCACCAGTGTTATTGACAATTTATATCAATGAACGGAAGAAAATGATATTACAACGTAAGCTTGGTATAAATATTTTTGATACTAGAATCAGTTGCCTCGTTTGGGCCGACGATGTGTTGAAAAAATGATAGACAATTTATTGAATTACTAAGAACAACAAAAATAAGATGAACTTCAACTAAATCGAATATTTTAATAACAGGTCAAAGAATAAACAAATTCAGGAAGTGGAAACTGGGGGATAATACTTAACAGAAATAGAAGATTATAAGTACTTAAGCATGATTACATCAAGATCCTTATCTGACTCGCCTCAAATCGATGGGGCTATAAGAAAAGTCAACCGGGTTATTGCATACATTCAGTATGCGATCTCTATTTAAAACTAGGATAACTATATTTAAAACTAAAATATCTATATTTGAAATATAGATAGCTCTATTTCAAACTAAGCTATCTATATTAATATAGATATCTCTATTTAATAGAGATATCTCTATTAATAGAGATATCTTTTGAATATAGATATCTTAATTTTAAATAGATATATCTTGGTTTTAAATTTAGCTATCTCTTTTTAAAACTAAGATATCTCTATATCTGTCCACAGACAGAGAGGCAGACATACGGACAAACACACGCGCGTGATTGCAATAAACGGAGGCGAAGGTTGCAAGGCAAGGCTAATAATAGGAGTGATGATCTACCTGACGTGTTATCAGTACGTTCCCAAATACTTGCGAAAAAAAAAAAGTTTGAAAGGCAAATGGGAAAAAACCCACAAAACAGCAAACGGCCATATAATGCAAAACAATTTAAAATTAAAATTATTTTCTGAACCACGTCAGTATTACAGTAGCCACATCAGTACCTTTTAATCTGTATACGTTCCCAGATTGTGGAAACATTCTTCATGATTCTGGTCCATTTAGAACAAGAAAAATGATCAGGAGCAACTCAGTTGGTGAAGAATAACAAGTAGCCGAGCTATTTGCAAGCTCCTGGAAAAATACTTAATTTTCGAGTATTTTGGTGTTTGCTTTTCAATGAATTTCTACCTTTGTGCTTTTTAAGTGTTGGGATCATCACTGTATGGGGCAAGCCCTATGTACTATCAAAAGAGATGACCCCCCCCCAAAAAAGAAAAACCAAAAAAAAAAACCTATGCAACTTCAGATACAAAATTAAGATCATCCCAGACTGTTTTGCTTTCAGGAAATGAAAGTGTTCCCTTTGTTCAATAACACTGACACTTATTTCTACTCCAACATTGTTCTTTAGAAAGCAAATATTTCTGGAAATCTCTTTAGGGTCATCCAGAAAATGATCAATAACAAATGGACAACGCCTTTGCCTAATCACACTAATGAACTTGAACTTACCAACGAATTCTGCTTCATTTTTGTTGAAATTTATCGCCATTATGAAATGGCTACATGTTCCAGAAAATCTCAATCGCTGGAACAAAGATGTTCCATACCGAACTACCTGCATTTAAACGTTTTAGTTGAGGATGTTGACATTTAATCCACCAAGAACGCAGCAAAAAAGCTGTGAGTTGGATCCCATTGCAACATGGATTATAAGGTGATGTGAGGCACAAACGATAGCTGCTATTACCGCCATTAATGATAGATCGCCAAAGTCTTCCTATTTTCACGAAGATTACAAACTTGCAATATTAAGGCAACTTCTGAAGGAGGCCTGACTGCCACAAATCAAGAACCATCGACATATTTCCAAATTAAATAAATGTAAAGGGCAGTTGCGTCACAGTTGGTGTCACCTATGAAAAATAATAACCTTTTGAACCATTTCAATGGGCCTATCGTGAGAAGCAGAGTCCAGCGACTGCACTTATAACCGTTCAAAACAATATACTTATCGCTGATAATACGCAGATTTACTTGTCATTCTCTCCATCCCCTGACGCTACTTCAAATAACCTTGGACAAATCTAGAAGTGTGTCAACGAGATTTAGGAATAGATGATATGCAACATGCTCAAGATGAACGAGGAAAAGTTTCTAGTTCATCAGCAGTGTTAAAAAATGTCTTGTTCGCCTATGTGCGGTTTTTTTTTAAATTTCTTACCCCGGTATTTTTAAAACAAACTTCAGTCGTAGTTCGAGTTCAAACTTAAAAATTAAATCATTTCGTATTCTTAAAACGAAGTTCGACTAGACTAAATGAGGCGAACCTCGACTAAAATGATACCTCCGCAGGCCGATTGTTTTAGTCAGCCTAGGGTCAGGCTTAATCGCCGACCTGAAATATTTATCCCACTAAAAACGTGTTTTTGTAACTCACGATAAAATGAAACGAATAAAAACGATCGTATACGCAGGTTTGATATATCTTCGGCGTGTTAAACATAAGACACATCAAGTTTAGCTTCCAAAGGGAGAAATTAACATGTTTTGCTAGCCACATGCGAGAGTTCCCTACTTACACGAAATCCCCTCGCGTTGCGATCACCTAGCTTCACCATAACAACAAAGATGGCACCGCCCTCGCTCGGGCTTTACTATAATACTTCTCCAAAGACTGTTAAAATTCTTTATCGCAATATGTTAACAACTAATATAGTTTATAGAAAACTAATTAAGCGAATGATGGTCTATTATGAATTATGAGGAAATACGTTTTTCAAAAGTCGAGTGACGCAGTGCAAAACTAAAGTGGCGCAGTGCAAAACTAAAGTGGCGCAGTGCAAATCCGAATGCGTGTGCCGCTACTTGACTTTTGCACTGCGCCACTTGACTTTTGCACTGTGCCACTTGACGTTTGCACTGCACTTGACTTTTGCACTGCGCCACTTGTTGTCCTTTTAGTGATATCACGCCAAAAGGAGAAACAAAATCACAGTGCAAAACTAAAGTGGCGCAGTGCATACTCAAATGCGTGCGCCGCCACTTGACTTTTGTACTGTGCCACTTCTGCACTGTGCCAGTTGACTTTTTGACTGCGCCACTTGAATTTTGCACTGCACCACTGGAATTTTGGTGATATTGTATAGAACGCCAATTTTGGCATCAAAATGAAACTAAACAACAATATAAATGAATAAAAAAAAAAATCAACAACACATAATTCAATTTTTCTTAATAATTTCAAAACAACACAACACAAAAAAAAAAAAAAATGAACTAAAACACCAGTAGGAACGATATGATCATAGGCATACTTGTCGTAGATACAGTAGCCTAGGCTTGTCTATTCATCGTACTTATTACCGCTATTAATGCATGACCAGGGGTGGCGCCAGGGCGGGGGGGGCAAAATTCATCAGGGAGAAAAAAAATTATATGTATTTTCTACATTATTAGTAGACTCTATAATCGATAAAATAAGCCTTTGAAACCCCTAAATTGTTAAAATTTTCGGGGCTTCGCCCCCTGAACCACTTTCGAAACCTTTTAATCGAAGCTTGACCACGCCCACATCGCTTTTGTCTGGGAAATATGACCCTCGTCGGGAATTTCCTGGCGCCACCCCTGCCTATGGCACAGTTGTCAGACATGGCCACTAGAGACAAATTAGAATCTTTGGTAGTGATGGGTTATTATGCGAATAAACAAATTGCTGAAGAAATAGAGGTAAGCGTAAGCACCATAAAAAACCTCCGGCGTAATTTCCGATTGAGGAAGAGTGACCTTTCGAGTGATATTAGCGGTAAGTTTGAAATAATTTCTGTTGCTTTTTGTTTCTACATCATTGCTAGGATAGTCAGGGTAGACTACTCAATTATGCTAGGGCCAGTGAAAAAGGGTCGACGCAACCGACGGGTCCAGTTAGGAAGATCGATTCAATAACATACATTTTCACATTGTATTATTAAAGCTCAGATTGACATTTTCAGCATTTAATTTTATTATTAGACAATACTATCTTATACAGTAATACTTTTTTTGCAAATCAAAAAATATAATGAGACAGATTTGTTTTTTTTTTCTTCACTGTAATAGATTTATTCATCTTTCCTGTTTACAGTTTGACAAAATGTAAACAATATATACAGATGGACTTTTTATTTTTCATGAATACAATTTCAATATTTAAATGAATATTCTGTGTGATTAGACTTTTACAATGATATTAATTGTATTGTGATCTTAGTAAGCGACAACGATTTTCTGATATTTATATATTGAAAAATAAATACTGTTTAGGCATTTTAATTATCCATATTTTATTACTGTGGCCTTTAATAATAATAATAATAATTCTAATAATAATAATAGTAATAATAATAGTTCATTCTTATATAGCGCAATTTACCTGTAGGCCTATAAGCTATTACAACTGTACTTTAATTGTTATCGTTACCTGTGTAAAAGTATTACAGTATTAAATAAAAGATAATAATAATACCTCTATAATATCCTTCTTGTAAGATTCAGCTGCGGTTGACTATAAATGTCAACCGCGGTTGAATCTTACAAAAAGGATATATAGAGGTATTTTTTTTATCTTTTATTTATTACTGTATATGTTGTTAACTCTTATGACACTGCCAGTGGAACGTAATTTCTGGGTTTTTTAGACAATAAAATTATCTTGAATCTCTTGAGTTTTGAGCCACTGTGACCCACAAAGAAGACCCATATTTTTCTCTTAATCGGGATGAAAATAATTCCTATTGATGATGTCATCATCTGAAATTCCTAATGATTCCTGATGGTGACATAATCAGGGCCGGCGGAACGTTTTTCAAAGTGGGGGCCCCACTTATAAGCAGGCGCGTAACAGGGGTGGGTCGGGGGTAGGGGGGCTGGGGGCAAAGGTAATAATTTTCCCGGTTAGTAATTTATGACTTGGTGTGATACCCCCACCCCATATAAAAATAATACGGCATAGGGCTTATTTTATTATTAATACACGTGTGTTTGAAACTAAATATAAGCATTTTCATCGTGGTTTTATTTATTACAATTATAGGCCTATTCTTTCACCATCATTACACATTGAGGCCCTTCTTTTAGGTAAAACGATCTATCTTAAATTTTC
>NW_022756612.1:1092011-1122454 GCF_011630105.1 Anneissia japonica
TTTTAAATAACTTAGTAGGTAAAGGAGGGCAAGCACAAGCTTTAACCCTAACAAATGCGCGGGAAGCGCGCGAAAAAGTTTTGTGTTTTTAATTCTAATTTCGTCGGAATTGATCAAAACTCCATAAATGTGCAATTTTTAGAGGAAATTGGCCTACCTCAACAAGAAATGCTCTTATGTTATATATGGCCACACTCGTTTTTTTAAACTAAATATAAGAATTTTCTTTATGGCTTTATTTATTACAAACATATTCTTTCAACATCATTATACAGTAAGGCCCCACTTTTAGGTAAAACGATCTATCTTAAATTTTCTTTTTTTGAGTTTGGGAATATATGTTATAACTTAGAAGGCAAAGGAGAGCAAGCACAAGCTTTAACATTATAAAATGCGCGCGAAGCGCGCGAAAAATGTTTGTTTTTTTAATTCTAATTTCGTCGGAATTGATTAAAACTCCCTAAAATGTGCAATTTTTAGAAGAAATTGGCCTACCTCAACAAAATATGCGATTTAAAATTTGAGGTTTTCAAGCACTTTCCCGGGTGAAAAGGGCCTTCAATGGGGAAAGATATTCCACAGATGGATATTTTCCCCTTGTCCCCCGGTGGTTACGCCACTGCGGAGAATATCTGGTGGCTTAGATCAAATGCGCTATGGACACTTTTTGAAGTAGAGAAGGAGTTGCAGGCCGGGGTATTGTGATATCTGTTCATTATATCTTCCTTTGTATTCTTGTCTTTATTTTTCTCTTCTGTTTTTTTTCCCCTTTCTTCTTTCCCCTTCTTTCTCTTTCCCTCCCTCTCCCCTCTTTCTTCTCTCTTCTTACAGCCCGGTACGACGGCTTGGTCAGCCCGGTAAAAACCGTCAGGGGGGACAGTCTGCCCTCCTGCCCCCGCCTGTTACGCCACTGCTTATGAAATGAATGGGAATATGAATCATGCAGATCTGGAATCAAATCTAGGTGTTGGGGTCAACATTCCTCCACCGGCAAAATTTCTAGATGGCGGGAAATGAGCTTTCCCGACTTCTGACGTGTCTTTAATTACTTTTAAGTTCTTCAAAATTCAAGGTCTTCCCATATTGAAAACGGTCAGGTAATTTGTCCCATTGTTATTACAGTAAATACGGTTTATGTGTGTATACATACATAACAATTTAAAAAAAATGAGTAGTTGCATACGAATTTTCCATGAATCGATGAATCCCAAAAAGAAAGGGGGGCCCGGGGGTTCTTCCCCAGGAAAAGTTTGATTCATAGAAGGCGGGAAATGAGCTTTCCCAACTTCTGAGGTGTCTTTTAAATTAAAGTCATTAAAAAATACTTCAGAAGTCGGGAAATCTCATTGTCCACCATTTAGAAATCAACATTTTCTGAACTTCCCTTTCTCTGGGTTCATTCATTATAATAATTTTCAAGAGGGGAACACCTTGAGTTTTGAAGAACTTAAAAGTAATTAAGTTCTTCAAAATTCAAGGTTTTCCACTCTTGAAAACGGTCAGATAATTTTTTCCCATTGTTAATACAGTAAATAGGCCTTATGTGTGTATACATACATAAAATGGGGGCCGCCCCCCCCCCCGCTTCCGCCGGTCATGATAATTAATGTTGAAATATTGAATCCCGACATGATGGCGTGCATTTCGATACTTGGAGTATGTATACTATCTGAGATTAATCAGTGGACATTTCGGTTGATGAAAATAATGTTTTTAAATCACTTCATGCTATATAAATATAGTATTCGTCTTTTTAGCAGGCACACTATTGCCTGAATCTGAGTCAATTTAATGATTTACTCTTTATTCCAGTTCCAAAGAGGCAACCAATGTTGTACGTCCACGGCTGGTGGCAGAACGCATCTTGGCGCTGCTACCCTCTAAACGAAAGTAAGGTTTGGCCTAGCGGTACGCGTATTTTTGGAGGCCTACAAAAACCTTGAATATTTCATTCATAAACTTGTTCCATGTTAAAATAAACAGTAGGAATGTTGTATAGTGACGCATATGTGCAGCATCGTTCATTTGGTAGTGACACCAACATAGGATGCATGAGATAATTAAGGGTCTTCGTTTTATAGACACCCTATATGGGTGTCTATAAAAGGTAGGCGAATCATCTTTTGACTCGATCCATGTAACATATTTTGGGGGCTCGTTCGGGAGAGATCATTTCATGTCGCTGAGAGTCACATTGGAATATATTGAATTATCATTTTCATAGATTTGGATGAATTGATAAAAGCGGGAGAGAAATTTGGTTTAACTGGGGAAGAATTACAGTCTGTAAGGGAACAACAATGTAAAGCAAGGGAGGATATTGCAGAACAAATGGAGATGCGAAGACGTGAAATAGAAATTGCACAAATTCACTTGAGTATAGAAAGAAAGAAAACGAAACCACTGAGTTGGGAGCATCATTTTACGATAAAGTAGAATATAAAAATAAAGCTAAAACACCAAAATTACCTGCCTTTTATGAAAATAAAGATGATATAGACGCGTATTTAAACCGTTTTGAACGGTACGCAACTAGCCAGAATTGGCCTCATGGAGATTCGGCAATTAATCTAAGCGCGTTACTCACAGGCAGTGCATTAGATGTTTATTCACGTTTATCCCCTAATCAGGCGGATAGCTATGATGAGTTAAAGAAATCTTTATTGAAACGTTTTGACTTTACTTCCGAAGTGTTTAGGAACAAATTTGTAACGGGTAGACCTGAACCAGTGGAGAGAGGCCACTGCCAACCGATTAGATCATTATTTAACAAGTTGGATAGAACTTGAAGACATTGCCAACACATTCGTAGCCTTAAAAGACTTAATCTTACGAGAGCAATGTATCAGTGGCTGTCCAAAAGAGTTAGCCTTATTCCTAAAGGAACGCAATTTAACTACATTAAAAGAAGCCACTGCTGTCACAGAACAATATTTAGAGGCACACGGGGGCACTTTCAAACAACTTGGGTTCAGAAATTATCCTACAAGACCACAACCCCTTAATCCTAGTCTACCCCAGAGGGAAGGGATACCTGATCGAAGTCAAAAACACCAACATATCAGGGGGTGTTATACCTGTAACCAAGTCGGCCATGTAGCTAAGTAATGTCCAAGAAATAGAAGGGTCGTGAGTCCTACATGTTACCTTTGCCATAAAATCGGACACATGGCAAAGAATTGCAGGTCCGGTACACCCTGGGTAGCAGGCCTTGTAACACAACATGAAGACCTGGATTATTCGAATGACTGTCAGTGTGCACACACGAATGTAATGCTAGAAGCCTCATGTATGGTAGTTAAAGTGCCTTCTCATGTTCCCAATGTGTGCGATATTGATGATTTTGGGGACCATGTAACTGTTAAATGTGGACATTCTTTGCCCAAAATGAGTGCAGCCTGTAGTAAAAATTGTGCAACCAAAATGCCGGTTACTAGAGGTTTAGTTGGAAAAACAGAAGTGTCCGTTCTCAGAGATAGTGGTTGCAGTGGAGTTGTCATTAGACGGGATCTGATTTCTGAGGAGCAATTAACAGGTAAAGAGAACACTTCTTAATTGATGGAACTGTAAGAGAGGTTCCACTTGCTAGTGTTTATGTTAACACTCCATATTTTAATGGGTTTGTCGAAGCATTATGTATGCAGAGTCCATTATATGATTTAATCCTAGGTAACATTGAGGGAGTGAGACCACCAAATGATCCGGATAGGTAATGGCGTATGCCTGTTGCCACAACTTGCGCGGTTCAGACGAGGGCACAGGCACAGAAAGAAGATAAGCCTTTTAAACCTTTGAAATCTCCAAAAGTTCTAGAAAACATTGTAAACGCTGATGGGTTGAAGAAAGCTCAGCAGGAAGATGAAACATTGAAGCGGATAAGAGAATTAGCTGAACTGAACACAGAAAAAGTAATTCGAAAAGGTGGAATATCTACTTTTTCCTATAAGGCCGGTATACTTTATCGAAATTTTCAATCTCCAAATGTTGAATGTGAGAATGTTTTTAAGCAGGTCGTTCTACCACAACCGTACCGTCGTCAGGTGATGCGTGTTGCACATGAAACTTTGCTAGGCGGACACCAGAGAGCTAATAAAACTTCTGAGAAAGTACATACACAGTTCTTTTGGCCGGGTATTAGGGCGGATATAACTCGGTACTGCAGATCCTGTGATGTATGCCAAAGAACGATCCAAAAAGGTAAGGTTACTAAGGTGCCTTTGGGGAAGATGCCCTTAATTGAAGTATCGTTCGAACGTATTGCTGTAGATATTGTGGGACCGATTTATCCAATGACTAGTAGGAAAAAAAGGTACATACTAACCATAATCGATTATGCAATCAGGTATCCTGAAGCTGTTCCTTTGCCAGGTACCGAGGCCGAAAGGGTAGCCGAGGCTTTGGTCAGTGTATTTTCGAGGTTAGGTATTCCAAAACAAATGTTAACCGATCAAGGAACACAGTTCACCTCCCAAGTGAT
The DNA here is from genome assembly GCF_011630105.1 of Anneissia japonica. Taxonomy (NCBI): domain Eukaryota; kingdom Metazoa; phylum Echinodermata; class Crinoidea; order Comatulida; family Comatulidae; genus Anneissia; species Anneissia japonica. Next base: position 1,096,489 of record NW_022756612.1, read on the forward strand.
GAAACAGGTAAGCAAGCTTCTTTCTATAAAGCAATTTACTACCTCACCTTACCACCCAGCCGCGAATGGACTGGTAGAACGTTTTAATGGCACATTAAAACTAATGCTAAAAATAATGTGCTCCGAAAGTCCCCCGGATTGGGTTCGGTACTTAGAACCGCTTCTCTTTGCCATTAGAGAGGCACCCCAAGAAAGCTTAGGCTTTTCCCCTTTCGAATTATTGTATGGTAGAAAGGCAGGCGGGCCGATTGCAATTGTAAGTGAGTTGATGACGGGGGAAAATGAAACTCCTGAAACTAAGACTACTTATGAGTATGTACTTGACTTAAGGAACAGATTGGAAGAGACATGTGAAAGTGCACATGCAGAATTAACGAAGAAGCCGTCAGCCCGGTATAAGAAATACTACGACAAGAAAGCGAGGAGCAGAGGTTTTGAAGTAGGTGATAAAGTTCTGTTATTATAACCTACTGATAACAATAAACTCTTATTACAGTGGAAAGGTCCGGTGAGTTGGGTGACGCAGATTGACTTAAATGGAAAATCGAAAGTGTTTCATGTGAACTTACTCAAGAAATATTATGGAAGGAATGATGTAAGTTCGTTACTTTTAGACCCATTTCCAATTACAGTTGGCGCAGCAGTCATTGAGCCAGAAGAGGAGGAGTTTTCCGATACGTGTTCAAAGATGTCAAACTCATCTTGTTGCAACCATTTCCCCTATGTGCAAAAGAGTCTGTAGCAGATGTATCCGTGAACGGTGATCTAACAAGAGAGCAACAGACGCAGGTGCAAGAAATATTAAGTGAGTATAAAGATGTTCTTACTGACTTACCAGGTCGTACTCATTTAGGCTTTCATGATATAAGACTGAAGGTACCAGAATTGCCAAAGGGTAAACCTTATCCGATCCTGCATGCTCTCAGAGATACTGTTAGAAATGAGGTGAGTACCATGTAAAATTAGACGTAATTGAACCCTCCAATAGTCCATTTGCTTCCCCTATAGTGCTTGCAAAGAAGCCAGACGGGTCAAACCGATTTTGTGTAGATTTCCGTTTGCTTAACAGCATAACCGTATTTGATGCTGAACCCATACCAGATCAGGAGGAACTATTTGCGAAAGTAAGCAAGGGTATTTTTCACCAAGATCGACCTTAGTAAAGGTTACTGGCAAGTGCCAATGGTAGATAAATCCAAAGAGTTAACTGCTTTCATTACTCCTGATGGCCTTTTCCAGTTCAAGGTGATGCCGTTCGGTCTTGTAAACGCCCCCGCTTCGTTTAGTCGAATCATGAGATTGCTTGTACGAGGGTTGGAAGGAGTGGTGAATTACATTGATGACATTTTAATATATTCAGAAACTTGGGAGCAATACATTAATGGGTTAAAAACCTTAATCCAGCGGTTACCAGATGCAAATCTCACAGCCAGACCCAGTAAATATTTTGTTGGGCAGCAAAGCGTTGAGTTTCTTGGTCATGTAATAGGAAAAGGGAAGATGTGTCCCCGCCCAAATGGGGTATCCGCTATTCAGATGATAAATAGGCCCCAGACCAAGAAACAATTAAGATCATTCTTAGGCATGACGAACTTTTATAGAAAGTTCATACCTAACTACGCTGCCATAGCGGCACCACTAACAGATAAAACGAAAAATAATGAGCCTAATCACATAAATTGGGAGGAAAGTCAAGATAACGCATTTACAACCCTGAAGGTAAAACTTGCCAGTCGTCCAATTTTACATCTTCCAGATGTGAGTAACCCGTTTGTATTGCGAACTGATGCTTCGGATATTGGTATAGGTGCTGTGCTCTTGCAGGAGCAAAATGATGTAAATTTTTCAGTGGCGTACGCGAGTCGCAAGTTACTAAAAAGGGAAAGGGCGTACTCTGTTATAGAAAAAGAGTGCTTGGCAATTGTTTGGGCGGTTAAGAAATTTGAAACTTTCCTTTACGGTAAAGTATTCGTTCTCCAAACTGATCACCAGCCCCTCACCTATTTGAAACGAGCGAACGGTCGTATAATGCGATGGGCTCTGTCGTTACAGCCCTACCGATTTCGAATTGAATCAATAGAAGGCAGTGATAATTTAGGTGCAGACATGTTAAGCCGTCTATAGATGGGTATGGTTCTACTACCTACCTTAAAACACAATGAAATAAAAATACGGTCATCCCATTATTTGAAAGCAGAAAAAAATTAATGTTTGTAGTAGAAATCAAATTTACATTTTATTCGTTGTTGAATATTATGTCTGCATTTTCTTGTGTTATGGTTTTTCAGCCACCTTCTTAAAGTTGGATTTATATGATTGTAATATGTGCAAGAATAGTAAACGTAACCTATAATGCCTGTTCATGAAATGTTTTATAAATAAATAAATCCGTTTAAGTGATAGAAAGTGATCGAAATACATTTTTCGAAAAGGGGAGTAATTGTCAAAGTTGAAAATGTATTTCCTTTATATTAATGTACTGTTAAGCATGATTTAAAGTTACAGACACATGCACCGAAGCGTATAGATGCAGGTGAAGGTATGAGCCATATATGTAAACGTAACGACGTATATGCTGCTTACACGAATTGCCACGTATGCACTAAACTTAATTAGCATATATGAGAAAAAGGATTGTCGTATATAAGGTTCATTGAAATTAGCGTTAGGTTGTCTTTTGGTTAATGACATGAAAGTAACCATTGCCTGTAGCCGGGTGGTCTTACAGAAATTGACAGGCTAAGGTATATGATTGCCACTAGTAAGTTAATTCTATTTATTCTGCGTTTGTTGTAATTTGAATACGCCGTATTAAACGTTAAACATGTTAATGGGGATATTAGAGACCTAAATGAATTGTTTATACTTAGGTGGCGGAAGGGGCAAGAGCCTATGGAATCAGTGAGAAGAGATATGGCGTGTCAGACGTGCGAATGGTACCCGGTCAAAACAGGACCAGGAAACGCATAGAAGCCCGACCCCGGCAGGCTAGATAGAGTTTTATAGGCTGTACAAACCCAGCCGTACATGGCATGGGATTGAGAACAACTATTTGTACTGTAATCACGTTCACAGACTGTCAGAGATTTCCGAATTAAATTATTGTTGAAATGGCATGAACGTTGTATGCGAATCATTGTTTGACTCGATCCATGTGACAGTGTTGCAAATGTGTATAGAATTATTGTCTAATAGTTTATCTTTGTCTAAATATAGTTTGATTGAAAGGGTGGCACCAGGATTTGCCCGACGGGGGCGGAGGTCCCCTATCGGGGTATATGTCCCCGACAAGAACAAAGAAAATAATAATAATAATAATAATATAGGCCTAGTAAAAATGAGTTCATTTGCATTTTGATGCCAAATTGGCGTTCCATACAATATCACCAAAAGTCAAGTGGCGCAGTGCAAAAGTCAAGTGGCGCAGGGCAAAACCAAAGTTGCGCAGTGCAAACTCAAAATGCGTGTGCCACCACTTTAGTTTTGCACTGCACCTATTCACTTTTGCACTGTGCCACTTGACTTTTGCACTGTGCCACTTGACATTTGCACTGCGATTGTAGTTTTCTTTTTGGCGATATCAGGTTTCTGCCTGAATAAATCTGTATTTTTATGTGTGCATTTAACAGACTAACGAATTGATATAGTCCAGCAAAAAAATTAACTTTTTAGGGTTTCGAACACCCAGAACCGTAAAAAGTTAATTTTTTTGTTCATATAAGTTGTTTCGATAAGTTCACATAAGTTGTTTCGAAAATTTCCTTTCATTTGATGTATTTCCAAATTCACACAATGAAGTGTACGAAATTAAATGAGTACATATATTCCGTACTATGCATTCAGTATAAATTAACTTTATAACGACCGACAGAAATAACTATAATGCGTAGTGAATTAACACATAAAATAAACCATCAAGTACTCTGTTGTTTCATCGTTTGTGTATACCACACACCAATAACATTTCTTTCTTTAGTCTCTTTGTGTTGTTCTTTCCTTACTGTCTTTGTCTTGTAACAACAATTTTTTGCCACTTCATCCCGGATATGTATATTTCATGTGGTTCTGATATTTTCTGGTTTGCTAGAAATGCTACTAATAATTTACTTCCTAAAAACACACACTATACTATTGTTTCTACATTCTTTCATTACATCAATAATGTTTCAACCGCAAAAATTACGGTCCATTTCTTAGGATAGTAAGTACCATCATATTTCATGATTTCCTCTTAAAAAAAAACCTGAAAATACATTATCAATTGAATATTTCAATTAAACTTCACTGCGTGCTTGTACAAATTTGAATTGATTTTAATGTTAATGTTCAAGAAGCTTCTACATTATTCAACGAAAATTCTTGTCCATTTTCCGCTTTTAAAAAAGGTTCATATGTCTAATTTTCATGTGTTCACTATTCACCAATCAAAATAAACTTTCATGTGACTTGTAAATAAACAAATTTACGCATGAATTGTTGGTACAGGCTTTCCAAATTTTCCTTAGAATGATTAAACTAATGAAAATACTACCGAGTGGCCATGTTTAACTACACACAGACATCACATTCAATTTTATATTTCCCTTCAATCGGTGTTTACTACTATTTCATGGTACAGCACACATTTCCACATTACAAACTGTTGCAGTCTTCATCACTTCGTCATATTTCACTACCTCACTTTATTATACGGTTATCATACTAAGACATACTTATATTGAAATAGAACTTTTTCTTATTCCACTCAATCAAAATAACTGCAATAAAACATTCTTGGACGAACTGTTGGTGTCAGTACACTTTGAAAATCAAATGTACACACATTTGTATTAATTTTTGTTTATTTTATTACACTTTCCTTTATATCTTCAGACGACGGTTTCCCTTGCAAACTCAATTCACTTCCTCACAATTCTTTCTGCAGAGCAACAATCCATTACTGCTTCATAGTACAACCGTTTTTGTCACTTTACAATCCTGGTGCTGACCTCACTACACTGCGACACTGTTCCTATTATTGTGACATTGTCATATTACTGCGTCATTCTATCAAGGCATACTCTATATCATAGTAAGTGATGACAGCATTCGTTCGCACATAGGTACTTTCACATGACACTTCTCTCATAATTATAACTATTGTTGCCAGAAGAAATATTGGTACAGCTTACAGTACATTGCATAATACACATTTTACAAATTTCATTTTGTAATTCACTATATTTGCACCTCATCTAGATTACTAGTCAACTAGTGTTTTATAGTACACTCTGACCATTCATTAGTAATGGTGATTTCCTTAAATTTCTAAACCTAAATATGAAATATAAGGACTTGCGGTTACAGAGCTCCCATAATTTTAAATACTATTCCTACTAATTTTTCCTCTATTCACTCCTTTATTTATTTTCATATTGGATTTACTACTATTTATATATTAGGTGAAACCTTTATATATTGAACATATTTTATTTCATATTTTTAATTTATGTTAATAACCAATTTCTACCATGAGGGTCTCGAATGAAGCCTTTTTGCGGAATGCTCTACCCTTATAAAAATGCTTTTGGCCCATTTGTCCACACATCACTACCATCACATTTAATAATTTCTAGATAATTAAGAGAAAAAATAAATGTGTACTTTCATTAATATATGTCAAGAACAAGTCTCAATCACTGAACTTCCATTGCAATGATCGTGTCAAGTCTTTATTCATCACAAAAGATACCTAGTATGCCAAGTACATGAATCTCCTTTCAAAATAGCCCTACTTATAAAGTTAATTTACTCGCAGTAACAGTTTACCGGACTCAAATTACTTAGGAGTAACATTCCCACATGAACTGCTTCCTTCACAATGACAGTTCATTCACTTTCTGCAATTACTATCAAAGTTTAAGATTTACAGATGCCCGCTTTGCTGTAAGACCAATGCCTTCATAAATGAATAAAATTCGTTTTCATTCTGCATTTCAACGTCTTCATATCACTATTCAACAATTGAAAAACACAAACTATCTCTAACAAATAGTATTTCCATCTAATTCATAACATATCTACAATAATCCAGTTAATACTTTTGCATTATTATATTCCATTTTTTGTGTTTTGATTGTTTTGATTATTTCTCGAATATTTCATGAAGGTCTTACATTCAATCAAACCTCACCAATAAAACAATTAAACAATAGTTTAAATGACATAAATTAATTAATTCATCCATTTTCCACAATTCCTTCATTACAGACACTTTGTACGACTGTCACTGCCACTTTCGTCACGTTAAGACATTCCACCGGCTATACAACGTTACATCACTAACAAACTACAAACTTCCGCATTCTACCATTAGGTGACTCAAACAATCGGTACGTAAATACAATTTTGTTGTTGCTGATGTGTGGTTTCATGTCATGTGTTCATCTCACGGTTCCAAACTCCAACTACAACAAATAATTGTAACAACATGTGCTCATACCAACACATGGAGCAGGTACGTTGTGGAAATTTACATAATTATTAACAATAATGCAAACACACACAACAAAGTGCACATTTTCTATTAGGAAATTTTTATTATTTTCTAACCAGCTGTATTTGCTCATGATTTTTTTCAAAGCTAATTTACTGACTTTCTCCAATTATTTCACTCCTTACAGAATTACTTGTGTACTCTCTGAGGTCTGACGTCCTCATCGATCACCTACATACGAATATCAAATTACTATTCAGCAGCTTGTTCTTACCTCATACAGTGGCCGAATAGTCAAAAGACAATTTGGTGACAAGACCGGTATGGATCCAGGCAAAGTAGTCTGTCAACAGTGCAATAACATTGTTTGCCCACAAACACGTCAAAAAAAAAAAGCAAGTGCCCTTTATGGTCACATCCCAGCTAACACAAAACGTTTAAAAAACGTTTGAATTAGTTTTAGTTTGGGTTTCGTTTTTGCAAAAGTTTTCAAAACGTTTTTAAACGTAACGTTATAAAAGTATGCTTTCTGATAGGAGACTAACAAAACGTACGCAAAAAACTTACAAACAAGTGTATAAAATAGAACGAAATCACAACGTTCTGTAAACGTTATATCACAACCAAATTTTTACCAATTTTCACAAAAATTGTTATCGTTTTTATAAAACGTTTTAAAAACGATTTTGAAACGTCGCTGTGTAAACATTGCCTTTTGATTGCAGATTGTTTGCACCAAAACGTTATAATAACGTACGCAAAAACTCTTCAACAAATGTATAATTAGAACGAAATCACAACGTTCACAGAACGTTATATCAAAACTAAATTTTCACCAATTGTCAGAGAAATTGTTATCTTTTTTTATAAATCGTTTAAAAAAGATTTTAAAACGTCGCCATATATTGCGTTTTAATTGCAGTTTCCTTGTACAAAAAGTTAAAAAAACATTATAATAACGTACGCAAAATAATTACAAACACGTTTATCACAAATAAATCACAACGTTCACAGAACGTTATCTCACAACCAAAAATGACATTAATCTATATGTATAAATCTACGTGGTTACCGTCATCATTCATGCATTTACATGAGTCTTAGCCACGTATAAAATTTACTGATTCGTCACGTGACAATTTATCTACACGAACGCGCGTGACCGTTGACCGATTGCCATTTGCGCCTGTTGTTCGTTGATATAGGCTATGTGACGTCCGTTTTCTGCATTCAACTTCTGCTGACACTTTTAGAACCCCAAACTTTTAATCTGATCGTAACAATTTTATAAAACTATTGAAGGTAAGTTTATTATTTGATATACATTACGTTAAAATGTCTCTTAGAAAAAATACACAATAAAAAACACGTCAACCAGCTAGAGCCGTAGGTATATGCCTAGGCCCTATGGCCAGGGATAGGTAATCACGTCAACTAGCCAGAGCCCCAAGCCTAGCCTAGGAAAACACGTCAACTAAATAGCCAGAGCCCTAGGCCTAGGTAGCCAGAGAGTTGAAAATTATAAGTAGGAACAGATTTGCTAGCGAAGGGAACACAAAGGCGCACAGGGAGCTAAGGGTCCAATGCTCATGCCCTCGATAAAAAATTCCGTTTTCTGCAATAGTTTGTTGGTATTATTTGATGGATATGCCTAGGTCTACAGTTATCCTGTAGGCCTAGGCCTAAGTGTATATTAAACTGCAAGTTATTTAATGACAATTAAACGTTCCTTTTCATAGTTTTAAATCAAGAACAAATCTGGGAATTTCATGATGGATGAGGCAAGTGCCTTGTCTGCCTTATGCTAGCTACGGCCCTGTACTTGCACGGTAGCGCAGGCACATAGGCCTAATCTATTTGTTTTTACTAGTGATTCTTAGGCATGACGTTTTTGTATTTTTCATGAGAATTTTTTTTAGTGTAAAAATCCTAAATTAATATCATCTACTTGACAGCTACCTAATTGCTGTTTTGTTTTGACCTGAATTTAAACTGAATAAAGTTAAGTTTTGAATACATTCCTTAGCTATGATTAACAGTGAACACAGATATACTAGCAAGTTGCTAGCTATAATATTACAGTTAAGATTTCTAAGTCTGCTTTCAGTGTCGGAACAGGTCACAATGTCATCATTCACCATTTTGATTGTGCTGAATACTATTTTCGTATTGCCTGTACGACTGCTCATTTGTATATTAAGTGTTTATTAACTTTTCTTTAATTAATACTCTGTTGGTTGATGCCATTAATCGATAAATAATAATGTTCACTTTTAGTTACCAATGACTTGAGGGAAGAAAGTTCAACAGCATTTAGGCAAGTCCACCGTTCTTCTGCAAAGGCAGTCTGTATGCATTATTACATACTGTAAGTCCAAGCTTTATCTTATTATTATTATATAATATTACGTCATTATTTGATAATTATTGAGATGATATGCTATCAGTACGATATGTTAACCTTGTATGTACTGTATTCATATGTTTTAATTCCATAATGATTACTTCAAACGTTTAATTACCTATCGCATTTTCATTTATTATCGCGGTTTTCAGACTAGTTATTAGAAAGTTTTAAATTACCATTATACTTTTTACTACCTATATTATATTTTCATAAATATTTCACATACACATGTTATTTTAAATATGAATGTGTTTATTCTAATCTGCAATTTGTTTATATGACTAATATTCAGCAGTCAAATTATATATTAAAAAGGTGATCATACATACGTTTGTAATTAAACCTATTGAGTTGGTGTTACCTTAATACACTGCGACTGGACTTTATTAAAAATATATATAGATTTATAGCTGTTATACAGCAAATGTTTTACTATGAGATATGCAAAAGAATATGTTTGGTTAAGTCAAGTTTAAAAGTAATAAAAAATAACTTCTCTACCCAGAAACCACATACCATCAACTCGCATATCTGAATTTGGCAACACCGTGCAACTGTGGCAAAAATTGGCAAACACGTTCGCAATTCACCACAGGCTTTCTGGCATTATCCAGTCCAACCAGATGAATACTTTGTGCCAACAATACCCCGCTTATTTGTAGCAATGAAATCTTCCACAAACGTAAGTATGTGACAGGAAATTTCAAGTTTCCTATCTTGCCAAATACGCAGCTGGTACAGATGAAAAACGATCACTTAGTGTTTCTCCATCGAAAACACAAGATGAGGTTGAACTCATTCTTCATGATCCCATCTACTTAAAAATCACTCGTCAGCGCAAACATCCAAAGAACCAAATAGACAATAAGCTAGCCAGAGAGATTGCACTCACAGAAATAATATGGTGTACTCTCAAATTGCCATATTTAATTTCAACATCAGATACTGTGCATGTTTCAACCAAAGCACCAGAATACAGATCAGCCATTGTCAAACATCAAAACGCCTATTGCAAAAAACGTAACCCACAAGTTGGAGGTGGTGGAATGCCAGGAACCGTCGCTGCTCGTCTCTCATTTCCCAAATGGCGCCAGTTTACACAATCGCAACTACACACTATTGAAAGTTATGTAAGTAGAAGCTACTACTTAGATTCAACATCATCCTTCTCAAACCGTCCACCAGAATTACTCTTGTTTTGAAAAGTAGAGCTGTACCTACGATGGTTCTCGTGGCAGCGAGATGAGAAATCTCAACTTCAACCAACTCTTAGCTTATTCCATTGGACAGAAGGAGCAAAACGATGTGTTCGTTTACAACATGCCCATGTAACCAATGCAGCTGACATTATATATCTAGTAACTACTAGGTCACCCAAACCCTGAAATTGCTGGTCAAGCCACTAACTTGTACACACACATCTTTAGCCCACTTAAAACAGAGCTGAACAATAACATCTAACCACCAACTGAACACTATGCACGGTTTGTTGACATATCCAAAGTTAAGCACAAAGTAGTGGTCTTCGCCACCCCTACTCTTACAAACATTTCAACAATCTTTGTTCATCTTATTGTCACAATGGGCCAACGTTAAAATAATTGCCAGAGAATATGTCACACAACAACTCCTCTGGTATGCCATTGGTTCTCAACCCTTAAGCAAACACTTGAATGGGGCTCTGAATTTTCTACGGAAAATTCTCCTAGAAGGCGTTGGCAATGAAGAAATGCCGAAAGCCACCCAGCAAAACAAAGACACTTCAATCAAAGGTTCCCTTCTTCACCATGAAAAATTCTTGCGTGACACAGCCATTGACTTTCTCAGCACTGAGCCTGAATATTGCAGATTTCAAAAACGGTAAAGCCCAATTTCATCCACAAATCACTCGTGCTCATTTGCAGACATCACTCCATTGAAAAAAAGGAGCATGCGTTATGGTTGTGTGTTGCGGCTACAGATGAAGCACATACACCAAGCCATAAACACTGCTACGTGTTAGTTGGACCACCAGGTTGTGGAAAAACACCAATACCTATGCACTTGTACAAAACCTGCGTACACTCCTTGTAGCAGTTACTTCAGAACAGGCAAGACGCCTAATATTCTCATGGTTTTTGGTATTTCAGTTATGAATGTTAACCTCTGCACAATTCAAAACATTGCATCAAAGGCTATAATGGCTTTATCGCGAACACCAGTACGTCTTGCTGTGCTTCAACGACTCCACATTCTTTTCATTGAAGAAATCGGCCTCCTGTCTGCTCAATTATATGCTGTAATAAACGGATAAAATCCTCAGAACAGTTCGAAACTGCAATGAACCAATGGGATGTATTATAATTATTGCAACAGGTGATCCACATCAGTTAACTCCTGTAGATAGAACTTCTTTTTGGACAAGTCACCACCTAATGTATTCTTTTCAAATCCTTCCAATGAATAATTACGTTCGCTCTACGTACGATTTGCAACGCATCATCACCATTATGCGTCAAATAACCATTACCCCTCAACAATTACAAGAATAATGAACATAATCAACATACGTTGTATTTCACGTGTTGTGGCCACATGGGATAAAGTACTACCACATGTTTTGAAAATTGTTGGGACAAAGGCTGCTTGTAAAGAAATTTTCACTAAATACATAAGGAGAAAAAAGTAGTAATACAGGCTATGGGACAGACAGCAACTCCTTGTACTGATTAGCCGTGTTCCATCCTTGGATAATATTACATTCGTTACACACGAACTACAAGACACCTTGCTGGCAATTTAAAAACTACTGCAAACAACGCCACCATGCGCACAACACATTCATAAAACTCTTCAAGCTCTCCACACCAACCGCGAGACGGCAACAATAACACATGTAAATAACCCTCACAAATCAGTCGATATCACACAACACCTGCCTACAGCTCAGTCGGTTACGTATACATGCTCATCAGTTCCACTAATCGAAACTTTGCATATGTTGGTGAAACAGCAAATGTACGACGACGACTACAGCAACAACACAACACTGGACAAGGCTCACGTTTTACAAATCAACCACACCTAAGTCTTGGGCAGTGTTTTGTTACAGCGTACCACTTCCCGGGAAACGCTCAAAATCCAGAAAACATAGCTGCAAGAAAGCAATTTGAAGCACGGTGGCATCAATTAAATGGTCAGGCTGTTGCCCCAGACAGTAGAATCATTTACACAAACGGCAGAATTGTATTCATTGTATTCACCAATTCCAAAATCATTATCCCCCCTTGTTATGGAAAGAACTTGGCCAACTACATCCATACCTTCTCATTCGCAAAACCCCCATCCTGTCCATCACTTCTCCTGTTATCACATCGCCATCAGCACTTAGTTGAGAGGCAGCACTGTTTGGCATCGCCAACATTGCTGCCTCTCACAATACACCAACTTCTATGTTGTCAAAATGTACCTTCCCCACCCCGCACTCACTTTGAATATCGCTTTCCTGTTAATCGGTTCCATAGAGTTATATATAAGCAATAAATAAAATAAAAACTCTCATTATAACAGCTCCGTTATTACATAATAACATACAGTTGTTACATCTTCCTTAATTTTTCATCTCATTCTATTTGTTTTCTCTTAGTCTTATGTTGAGACTCAGATAGGGTCGCGTACTTTAGACAAAGGTGCCATATCACTCGCCAAATATCACCTCCAACAAACATTTTTCTTACTACTACACAGAACATAAACTGAATACACCAGTACAATGGACTAATAACCTCATGAAAATAACTGCTCCCTGTTAATCAACTAACCAAACACCATTACTAAAAAGAACAAAAATCCCCACAACCACTTCAATACCTTGTGGTTATAAATTGTTTCATAACTATAAAATCCTCTCATGCTGTAATTGATTTTATTGCATACATTTATATTTCTGCCCTCTTTAGTTGTATCTTGTTTACGATTTCTAATACACGCGTTCTTTCGTTCTTGTTCACGTACTTACGTACGCGTGGGTTTTTGTGTCAGTAGTAGGTTAGCTGTCTCTTATACACATCTTATGAGGCATGTTGTGATTCTGTCTTTGAAGATCTGATTGAAGAAGCTGATTTTACGATCAAACTCATGAAATTCTAAACTGTTGATAGCCTATGGTATGTTTTGTATTTTGAAGTATTGATTAAGAATGATGTTAGTCATGTTTAAAGTTAGTTTTAATTCTATTGCTGTAGTTTTATGATATGCGATGTCTCGCACGTAGCCTAGAATTATTCTTGCGTCGTTTGGTGCGGGTAGTACTAAAGTGCGAGGCAGCGAGGCATGCGAGGCAGCGAGGCAAAACGACGATTCATGCGAGGCATCGTTTTACCATTCCCAAAAGTGCGAGGCATAACAACGATTCATGCGAGGCATCGTTTTGCATCGAAATATGTGCAGAGAACAACGAAAATCCAATGTAAAAGTAATATTACGTACTATTTAATAATTATGCGTGATAGTCATTGTCAAATTTGCTACTTAATTTGATTTGCAACCACAGTGGATTTATTTTTCTCCGCCTAGGCTTAGGATAGTCAACAAGTTTATATATGATGTTATTGTTGTTAAATTAATATTTTTTAGGACTAGAATTAATACGGTTAACGATGTTTAACTCATTAGCTTTCTGATTCTTGGTCAGCTTGTAGTTTAGCGTTTGACAGATGAACAATCCATTCGTGCTGGCCATATTTTTCGTAGCGTAGAAGTTTTGTCTATGGTACACTAGAGGGCGTTCTAATGTAAATAAAGATGGTGGCGCCCACGATAGACGATGATTATTTCGTAGACGATTATGATTTAGTAAAAATAATACGATAGCTGCTGCTTTCAATGCGATCGGACGTGTTTTTGTCGAGCTCCTTTGTTTCGTTTGCTGATTGATTTTGTAACCATTTTTGATGTGGATTTTGCTGCTGCTTTTTTTGGTTTTATTGTAGTTGTGTTTTGTAGTGAAATTGTGGCTGACAATACTTTGATTCTGTTTGCATTTTTGATGTATTTTCGTGAATTTGACCCTAGTCCAAAAAGTTAGTCTGACGCTAATTTCATACATTCCGTTCATGCCAACCGGCTACAGCTGATCCCGGAGTGGATCGCATACCGCTGTGTCAGCGTTTGAAAGGGCCGCCCACTTTTTGACCAAAGGGCTTACAATCGGCCTAGGCCAGCCGACAGCAAACTGAATCCAAACGTGAATTCTAACTTTTTCAGCGATAAAATTTACTGTTTAGCCGGGTTGCTTGGTTGTTGAATAAAGAGCACATACGTCGACGGAACATTCTATTGATTTTATGAATGCTTTAACCATAAAGTTTTGTAAGTTTTTAACATTTTAAATGTTATACAGTCACCAGTATGCAGTATCGAATCAGAGCACTCATTATTTATTTCGTATGTATTATAATTAGAATCTTGACATCAAGGCAACCAACGATAGCCTCTCATGTTTTAACTACAGTTGGACAAGACATTGCAAACAATTGGTCAGCACTTGCCCTAATTGAACACGACAACCTCGACTTGAAATCACCATTATGGCAATTTTATAGCTCCAGCTACTCATCAAGATATCCAGTTAAACGTATGTTAAGTAAGCATCACCATTTAACTTTAAGTTTTCTAATCATCATTGCCGGCGATGTTTCCTTAAACCCTGGACCTCAGCAAAAATCTAAATGTATTATGTGTACCAAAGGATTCAACAAACGTAGCAAATGTTTGAAATGCAAAGATTGCCCAAAGCAAATTCACAAGAAGTGTGCAGTTAAATATAACCTATATTCTTACATCTGTGAAAATTTCTCTCGGAAACCTCTGTTGCAGAAACCCAAATGTGATATATGCAACAAAGGATTTAATAAAAGAAGTAAATTTACCAATTGCGTTATATGTAACAAAAAAATACACAAAATTTGTGCAGGTGAAAAATCTTCATATATTTGTAACATCTGTTCTTGGAATATTGTCTTCCCTACTATGAATATGAAAATCAACGCCAAGATGAACCAGAATATCAAGAGAGCCAAATTGACCATCAAACTATTGATACCAATGAAATCATAAATACTATTGATAAACATGGAATGCACTTACTCCATCTTAATATCTTAATGTATGTTCACTTATCCCAAAAATGACTGAATTAAGAGAAATAGCATTCAAAACAAAAGCCACAGTTATATCTATCACAGAATCTTGGCTTAACGACACTGTTCTTGACAAAGAAATTGAAATAGAAGGATATACCATAGTACGCAATGATAGAAATCATAAGGGAGGAGGTGTATGTATGTATGTGCGATCTGACAGGGCGTTTACGAGGAGAGAGTACCTAATGGACAACAACATTGAATCTGTTTGGATCGAGCTAAATCTTCCAGATACCAAGTCAATCGCTATTGGAACATACTATCGCCCTCCAGAACAGAATGTCTCCGACTTCTTAAATTCATTTAAAGACACTGTTATCAGAGTCAGTGACCTAGAAACTATCATAAATGGTGACTTTAACATAAACACTAGAAAATTATATAATTATTTTGTGAAATATAATGATATTCTCAAATTACTAAACTTGACCAATCTTATAAATGAAGGCACACGTTTTGGTAAGAACTCCTCTTCATGTTTAGACCACATTTTATGCAACTCGCCAGATAAAATTGCTAATTTCGGTGTTATTAATACCGGAATTAGTGATCACATGCTCACATGTTCTACTCGTAAATCTCGTACAGTAAAATACACTTCTCATAAAACCATTTACTCACGATCTTTTAAACGTTATAACAAAGAGGACTTCTTATCAAGACTGTCTACAATCGACTGGTCAATTGTGATTTCTAATGAAAATGCAGAAGAAGCTTGGTCAATATTTAAGGATACTCTTAGCTCTGTTATAAATTCAATAGCCCCCACCAACGGAAGGTTAGAGTAAAGCAGAGGTCAGATCCATGGCCTAACGCTGATATTTTAAATGACATACGAACACGTGATAAATATCTTGAAAAATTTAAGAAGTCTAAAAATAAAAATAAAGATGACCATAATATGTATTGTAAATTGCGAAACAAAGTTAAACCTGATGTAAAAAAAGCTAAATCAACGTATTTTAGGAATAAGATTGTTGAAAATAAGAATAATCCAAAGAAATTATGGCAAAATCTTAAAAAACTAGGGTACAGTAAAAAGCAAATGAGAGATCTAAAATTGTTCTTGAAATGAATGAATCAAAAATTCACAACTCAGAAGATGTAGCTAGATGTTTCAATACTTACTTTACTAATATGGCCAATCACCTTGTTGACAAGCTGCCCCCTATGAGACATATATATAGCTATGCTTCTAAAGTTATCAAAGATTTTTATTCTTCCAAAGTTTTAAGTTCATTTACTCTTGAACCTGTTACAGAGGTGGTCCTAATTGATTTATGTAAAGCATTTGATACTGTTGATCACGAGATATTATGTGAGAAACTTGCTCTAAAGGGCGTTACCTCCTTAGACTGTTTTCGTTCATATCTGACGAATAGGACCCAGGTTGTTAAAGTTGAAGATTCATTATCTGAGCCTATGGATATCACATGCGGGGTGCCCCAAGGTAGCATTTTGGGTCCCTTGCTTTTTTAATGCTTTGTAAATGATTTGATAGTCAGTATTAACCCTGAATGTAAATTACTCTTATATGCTGATGATAGTGCCATTGTATTTTGGCACAAAGATCCAAATGTCGTTGCCGATAGACTTGGTAACGCTCTTAATTCATGTAGAATTTGGCTTATTGACAACAAATTATCTATAAACCTCAGCAAAACGGCCTTGTTGACAAGCTGCCCCCTATGAGACATATATATAGCTATGCTTCTAAAGTTATCAAAGATTTTTATTCTTCCAAAGTTTTAAGTTCATTTACTCTTGAACCTGTTACAAAGGCTGTCTCTTATTGAACCTGTTACAGAGGTGGTCCTAATTGATTTATGTAAAGCATTTGATACTGTTGATCACGAGATATTATGTGAGAAACTTGCTCTAAAGGGCGTTACCTCCTTAGACTGGTTTCGTTCAGATCTGACGAATAGGACCCAGGTTGTTAAAGTTGAAGATTCATTATCTGAGCCTATGGATATCACATGCGGGGTGCCCCAAGGTAGCATTTTGGGTCCCTTGCTTTTTTAATGCTTTGTAAATGATTTGATAGTCAGTATTAACCCTCCTGAATGTAAATTACTCTTATATGCTGATGATAGTGCCATTGTATTTTGGCACAAAGATCCAAATGTCGTTGCCGATAGACTTGGTAACGCTCTTAATTCATGTAGAATTTGGCTTATTGACAACAAATTATCTATAAACCTCAGCAAAACGGAGTCAATAATTTTTGGTAGTAAAAAAAAACTTAAACGTATAAAATCATTTGAAGTCACTACTGGTGGCCTTACATTAAAAGGTTCCCAGTCTCTCAAATATCTTGGTGTTGAACTCGATAATTTAGCCTCTGGTAATAATATTGCCAAGAGTGTTATCAAGAAGGCAAATGCAAGACTATGGTTTCTTTACCGTCAAGCAAGGTGTCTTGACAAAAATACTAGAAAATTGTTATCTATGGCCCTTATTCAATGCATTTTTGATTATTGTGCTTCTTCATGGTATGAAGGTATTGATAAAGGTTTAAAACAAAAACTTCAAGTCACCCAAAATAAAATTATTCGGTTTATACTTCATTTAGGACCACGGACACATGTAGGTCACAAAGAGCTGTCCAGCCTTGGTCTACTTAAGGTTGAAGATCGAGTTAAATTTCTAAGACTTTGTAATGTCCATAAGATTCTTAATAATAAGGCTGCTCCATATCATTCTGAGCAATTTACGCGAGATTCTGAAATTCATACACATAACACTCGTCAACATAAAGTCAATTTGGTTTTACCTCTGCTTAAAGGAAATAATCAGTCTCATTCAACCTTTTTCGTTTCGGCTATCAATGACTGGAATTCTCTCCCAACTAATTTAAAATTAATTACTAACATGGCTACATTTAAAATACACATCAAAAAACTGTATGAACGCAATAGTGCTCAATTGCAATAATTACAATTGAGCACTGTTGTTTTCTATCTAAATTATTAGTTAATTGGGTGCATCTTGGTTTTTAAATGCTGCTTTTTTTCTTTTCCTTTTTAATATGTATTAATTTTGATACTTTTTAATTGTGCAATTTGGACCCCATTGGAAATGGGCTGGATTCCCGGCCTAATGAGTGTTCCAGATGCTCGTTGTATTTGATTATTGTAAAAAATTCCTATATTGTATTTCTATATTTTATATTTTATATATGAGCATCGAATAAATTCAATTCAATTCAATTCAACTTCTGTTTAGAACTATAATCTTTTAAGACTTTGTTTATGATATTTTATTAGTGATATTATATTGCATTTCTATGACAAAGGTAATCTGTATGTAGTAAGTTTAGATTATCAAGAGATGGAATACATTACAAGTTTGTGAATATTCATTTGCCAGGTTGTGCCTATAATATAAAAGAGATACAGTTGTGATTATATTATACTACGTTACCAACGAGAGTGCATTGCAGGTATTGTTATTGTTCTATAACTTTTATGTGTATGATTATGATTATGCTGAGGTTTAGAGTATTGTATATGAGATTATTATGGTTATGAATAAAATAGTGTGGTTTATTCTAGGTTTATTGAGGTCGAGATGTATTTCGTTGATATATTAATTTATGAGAAATTAATAATCATACTCTGATGTTAAATTGAAGTTATGCTGCTATAATTTGAGTATCTATTGAGATTGATTTGATATACTTCAAACCATGAGATGTATACTAGACGATGTAACCGGGAATTGGGTTATGAGGGTATACTTTGGCATGTAGGAAACATTGAGAAATTATCATAGTGGTTTATGTTCAATTTATTGATGCGATATTTGATTGAGGATTGTTTAACCATGTGTAATTATTATTATTGTTATTAAACCTATTTTTTTTAATGTTAGTATTCACACTATATTTCTCTGATTGTTGTTTCAGGGGTTTCTTTCTGTTTCTCATTCGTTTTCATACGAATAATTGTTGTCGTTTAATATAACGTTTAAAACACGTATACAGTGCTGTCTTAGCTCACTCCTTTGACGTCTCGTGACCCACGACATTTATTATGATGATATATTATGATTTCTGTGGTTTATTGACTGATGTGATTATACATGATTTCTGAAAATGATTTACTGTAGTATATGTGATTGCTACATGATTGTAAAAATAGCTTTATAAATAATACATTTTATGATACTGTAATATTATTACAGTGTAATTCATGAGATATAATCTGATTAATATACTCTTATGTCAATATTATTATTATTGTTTGGGTTTATATTATATTTATTTAATTATATTTAACATTATTTGTGTGTTTACTTTTTAAGTCACCAGGTCAATTCGGAGTGGCTCAATAAAATTTGACGAAACTAAGAAGGATTGGAGTCCCGTGTATTTGTGTGGCGCGCTCTACAGTGGAATTAGCATTCTATTACAGTGATTAAATTTAGCGAGATGACTGAAATAGATACCAAGCAGAAAGATCTGAGGACACTCGTCGAAACAAGAAGTCCTTTATGACGCGAAACGTCAACGTGTTAATGTATACATTGGACGATCCTGAATGCAATGTGCAGTCGGTCGTCGAATTGATGGAGGAATCCGAGGAAGCGTTCAGCGATGTTGAAGCTGTTCATCAAGCGCTATGTGAAACCCTAGATGACGACGCCTTTGCAGCCGAAGAAGAATTGATGCAGAAATGCCAAGAGGCATTTTGGAAGGCGAGAAATATTGCTAGAAAATTTCTTACTAAGAAAGGAGCAAATAAGAACGATAATGTATCTAGTACTTAGTGATAATGTGATATTTAATCAATTTTGTGATTTGAAATTGGCTTTGGAATTGCCTAAAGCGCATATTAGTGAGTTCAACGGTAATCCCGTTAACTACTGGTCTTTCATCAATAATTTTAAGGTTAATGTTGCATCTAAATTAAGTGATGACAATGCTCGATAGCAATATTTGTTACAACTGTGTAAGGGAAAGGCCCGCGCTTGCATTGAAAACTGCGCATTGTTAGAGTCAGGTGGTTATGAAATCGCTATGAATGTTATGCGAAAGCAATTTGGTCGGCCACATTTGATTTTGAATGGTTTAATTAATGAGATGTTAAACAGGAAGCGGATCTCTAATGGAGATGGGGAAGGTTTATGGAATTTAGTTAGTGCTATGAAGAAATGTGAGGTTACACTAAATCACTGTTAAAGAATTAATCATTGCTCCCGATAGTCATGCAGAATGCATGGGCGATAAGGCTCATGACTTGTTAGAGCAAGGTGAACCTACATTTGTGGACATGATTAGGTTTATTGAGA
The DNA here is from genome assembly GCF_011630105.1 of Anneissia japonica. NCBI lineage: Eukaryota > Metazoa > Echinodermata > Crinoidea > Comatulida > Comatulidae > Anneissia > Anneissia japonica. Next base: position 1,116,848 of record NW_022756612.1, read on the forward strand.
AGAAGGCTGAAGTTTCATGTAATATATTTGGACGGAGTGTCGGTAAATCTAACACTACCAGTCATAGCAATGAACAGCCTAAGGTTAAGACCAATAACATTAAAACTAAAAGAAAACTAGCTTGTTTTTATTGCAATGAAGAACATGTTATAATTTCATGTAATAAGTTTTTATAGATGAACCATGATGAAAGTATCGAGGTAGTTAAGGATAAGAGGTTGTGTTATCGATGTTTAATGTTCGGTCATACTGATAATAGATGTCGTCGTGAAAAGACAAAGTGTGGAAAATGTTCCTCTATAAGCCATCATGAATTACTTCACCAACCAGAGAAGCCTTATGGTTGTTCCAGTCGAGGTAAAGGCCAAGAATGGTAACAAGATCTCGAGCTTAGCTCTTTTAGACAACGGTTCAGACACCAGTCTCTGTGCTGAAAGCTTGCGACGAAATTGGGTGTAAGCCAACGAGTACGGTATACGTCAGTCACGATTAATGGGGAAGTTAATGGGGAAGAAAGCAAGGAAGGTCTCGCTATTGAATTAACTGTAAAAGGAAAAGGCGAGCAAGACGAAATTATGACCAGGGTACTGACTGTGGACGGCATACCATTTAGTAATGATGCAGTGCCCACAAAAGATGACCTTCAGCGGTGGAATCATTTAAAGGATTTGCCGATGAGTGACCTTCATAGTTTAACTGTCGACTTATTAATTGGGGCTGACAACCCAGAAGCGTTTTGGGTGATGGATGAACGAAGAGATCTATACGCTATAAAAACCCCACTTTGCTGGTGTGTGATGGGACCTGGATCATCTACAAGAACATGCTCTATTAGCAACCACATTGTGGTAAGCAACGAAGAAATACTTGACCAACTAAAAAAATCTTGGGACATCGATGAATGAATTTTTAAGAGAGCAAAAACCATATTGAAAGAGACTACTGTCCTGAATAAAGACAAGCATTATGAGATGGATCTGCTCTGGAAGCATGATGTACACAATTTACCATGCAACAAGCCCATGGCACAAAAAAGACTCAAATATCTAAAGGCTAAACTCGAAAAGAACGATGACATAAAGAAGAAGTGTGCCAAGACAATACATGCTACTTGCTGAACCTGTCTCTAATAACGGTGAAGAAGGTAACGTCTGGCATCTACCTCCCTACTTATTCATCCAAGAAAACCAGAAAAGGTGGGAGTAGTATTTGATTGTGCTGCGAAGTGGGGTGGAACTTCACTCAATGATAACCTATTGAAAGGCCCTGAAATGAGCAGCAACCTGATTGATGTTCTACTGCGATTCAGACGAGAGAAGATTGCCTTAGTAGCAGATATCGAATTGATGTATCATCAAGTGTTTGTTACTCCATGTGATCGTGATGTTCTGCGGTTCTTGTGGTGGGAAGATGGTGATACAAGCAAACCAGCCCAAGAGTTTCGAATGAAAGTTCATGTCTTTGGGGCTACGCCATCTCCACTTTGTGCAAGAAGTGCTTTGGTGAAATCAGCGGACGACAATCTAGATGACAATCGAGACGACATATGCAAAGCACCCATAGAAATAATCCGTAATTATTTTATGTACACGACTGTCTATCATTTACAGGTGACACCATCTTTGCTATACAACTAGTTGCTAGACTACGCAGTATTCTGAGTAAAGGAGGCTTTTGATTGACTAAATGGATTAGCAATGACAGAAGTGTGATCAGTAATATTCCCGAGACTGAAAGAGCAAAGTCTGTGCCTGTGAGTCTGGAGAAATTACCAAGTGAAAGAACACTAGGTGTATGCTGGAATGCAGAAAGTGATGTGTTCAAATTCGAGGTTGATGTTTTATCCAAACCTATGACCAGACGTGGACTTTTGTCAGTGACTAGCCCTATTTTTGATCCCTTAAGTTTTCCTGATGCTTGAATGCAGAAAGTGATGTGTTCAAATTCGAGGTTGATGTTTTATCCAAACCTATGACAAGACGTGGACTTTTGTCAGTGACTAGCTGTATTTTTGATCCCTTAGGTTTTGCTGCACCCTTTGTTTTGTACGCAAAATCTCTATTTCAAAAAGTGTGTAGACGAAGGATAGAATGGGATGAAGCCTTGGAGTATTCTGAAATCATTGTCTGGAAGAAATGGTTAGCCAATATACAAAACCTTAAAAAGTACCCAGATGGATGAAGCTGGAAGAAGCAGAGATAATAACTCTACATGTTTTCTGTGATGCATCTGAAAAGGGTTATGCAGCTAGTGCATATTGCAGGACGACTTCAAGTGACGAAGAAGTAGATGTTACATTTGTGATGGGAAAGGCGAAAGTGACTCCACTCAAGAAAATGTCCATTCCTCGTCTAGAATAGTTAGCTGCTGTCCTTGCTGTCAACATAGAAAAGCTAGAAAAACGAGAGATCGACAGCTGCTTCCAGTCTGTACCAACCGTGTTCTGGAGCGAATCGATGATTGTTTTTTGAATATCATGTATTCGAGACTCATCCAAACCCGAGCATTGGAGACACGTTCCCACTAAAGACAACCCTGCAGATGAAGGGTCCAGGGGAACGCTGGAACTAAAGAAGTGGATCATAGGCCCAGATTTCCTACTCAAAAAAATAAAACGGCATGGCCTCCAAACAAGCACAAAATAACCCAGCTGGTGTAGAGAATACTTGCCGCTGTTGCAGAAACGAAACAAATAGACAACGCCGAAGGAAAATGTCATGGTGAACGATATTGCGTTGTTAGTGGACGGAATTTCACCTCGTGGCAAGTGGCCATTAGGAGGAGTTAGAAGTGTTGATGTGAAGGTCAATAACAACATTCTGAAGCGACCTGTTGCGAAGCTTTGCATAATTTATAGAGATTATATTGCAAAAGCAGTTAGTGTGTAAATCCAGTATGTTGTGGATTTATAGAGGGGAGTGTAATTGATTTTATTGCATACATTTGTATTTCTGCCCCCTTTAGTTGTATCTTATCTAAGTTGTTTACGCTTTCTAATACACGCGTTCTTTCGTTCTTGTTTACGTGCTTACGCACGCGTGGGTTTTTGAATCAGTAGTAGGTTAGAATTGAACAAGACGTAAGACGTGCAACTACTCACCTATGCCTATGACACTGTGTTTTAGGGTATTTTTTGTATATTTTATATTAAATGTGATAGTTAAATAAGATTTCATATAAGTGGTATGTTATGTATTGGCCTTATCTTTTTTAAAGTTTGGTCTAGATAGTACCATACTACTATGTGTACAGTAATAATATACTGTACTATGACATTAGGTAGATTTAGTATATTCACGTTATATGGAAATTGATTTAAATGTGTAACGATTTATGGGTATAATCTAGTTATTTTATGTGTGAATTTTATTATACATATTTTACTGTTTTCATGTTTAAGAATATATTATATTGTTTATATTGGTTTAATGTATGACGACCATTTATTTACAGTGTATCGACATTTGTGAAGACGATACGGATAGACTCTGTTATTGATGTTTGCTACTTGTGATTAGTATTGCGCCATAATTTAAGTAAGCATTGACATGCGTATTTTATGTGTTTTATGTAATGTTTATTATGATGATACATTATGATTTCTGTGGTTTATTGACTGATGTGATTATACATGATTTCTGAGAATGATTTACTCTAGTATATGTGATTGTTACATGATTGTAAAAATAGCTTTATAAATAATACATTTTATGATACTGTAATATTATTACAGTGTAATTCCTGAGATATAATCTGATTAATGTACTCTTATGTCAATAATATTATTATTATTGTTTGGGTTTTTATTATATTTATTGACATTATCCGTGTGTTTAGTCACCAGGTTAATTCGGAGTGACTCAATAAAGTTTGACGAAATTAAGATTGGAACGAGTCCCTTGTTTATCAGCGTGTATTTGTGTGTCGCCCTCTATAGTTGAATGAGCATTCCATTACACATGCCTTCATGTACTTTCGGACACCATTTCAAAAGAATTTGGCAAAGTCCACACAGGTGTTTACATTCACATTGTTCACTAATACCAACAATTGTTATTCACATTTCAAATATCAACATCACTTTATCTATTATTTATTACACTGTACATCTTAATTTTATAAAATTCTCTCTCAGTATATTGAACTATAAACTTGCAAAGTGCCATGGACATTTTTAATCACGAAACTATACCTGTCTCTTATACACATCTAACCTGTCTCTAATAACGGTGAAGTGGGAATATGAATCATGCAGATCTGGAATCAAATCTAGGTGGTGGGGTCAACATTTCTCCCCCGGGAAAATTTCGATTTCTAGATGGCGGGAAATTCTGAGTTGCCTTTTAATTACTCTTATGTTCTTAAAAATTCAAGGTTTCCCATTTTGAAAACGGTCAGGTAATTTTTTCCCATTGTTATTACAGTAAATAGGGCTTATGTGTGTATACATACATAACAATTTAAAAAAAAATGAGTAGTTGCATACGAATTTTCCATGAATCGATGAATCCCAAAAAGAAAGGGGGGTCCGGGGGTTCTTCCTCAGGAAAATTTTGATTCCTAGAAGGCGGGAATGAGCTTTTCCGACTTCTGAGGTGTCTTTTAAATTAAAGTCATTAAAAAATACTTCAGAAGTCGGAAAATCTCATTGTCCACCATTTAGAAATCAACATTTTCCCGGGAAGAACTCTGGGTTCATTGATTCATTATAATAATTTTGAAGAGGGGAACACCTTGAATTTTGAAGAACTTAAAAGTAATTAAGTTCTTCAAAATTCAAGGTTTCCACTCTTGAAAACGGTCAGATAATTTTTTCCCATTGTTATTACAGTAAATAGGCCTTATGTGTGTATACATACATAAAAAAAGATTGAGTTAGTTGCATACGTAGTTTTTCCATGGGGTGAGGGAAGGTCCTGTGGTTCTTCCCCGGGAATTTTTTGATTCCTAGGTGGTGGGAAATGAGCTTTCCCGACTTCTGTGGTGTCTTTTAATGACTTTTAATTCTTCAAAATTCAAGCCCCCCCCCCCGAAAGTGATTCAATTAATCAATGAACGCCAAAGATAAAAGGGGTCCGTGTTCCCCCGGAAAAAATTCGATTTCTAGATGGCGGGAGATGAGCTTAACTGACTTCTGAAATGTCTTTTAATGACTTTTAGAGTTCTTCAAAATTCAAAGTTTTCCCCTTTTAAAAAAGGTCAGGTAAATTTTTATCATTTTTTCTTTTATGTGTGTATACATACATAAACAAATGAGTAGTTGCATGCGTATTCTTTTTTCCATGAATCGATAAATCCCAAAAAGAAAGGGTGGTCAGGGGGTTCTCCCCCGGGAAAACTTTGATTCCTAGATGGCGAGAATTGAGCTTTCCCGACATTTGAAGTGTGTTTTAATGAATTTTATGTTCTTCAAAATTCTAATTTTCTAATAGCAAAAAAAAAAAAAAAATCAGCTCACGGGTCCTGAAAAGGTAGGTCTAGAATTCTTTTCTTTATGCCCTTTTTTTGTTGCCCAAGGGAGGGGTCAGGACCAATGACCCCTCCCCCAGATCCACCAATATGAATTGCGAGAAAATGTAACTCGGTCGGGTACTGGATAAACATTCT
>NW_022756612.1:1122525-1131432 GCF_011630105.1 Anneissia japonica
GGGGGGGGGGGGGGGGGGGCGGCCTCCCGCTTCCGCCGGCCATGCTATAAAAGATGTGACACTTACCAACTTAATCTCTACTCCAGTGGACAGTGACAACTCAAGAGTATTAGCTGAGATACTTTGTATCAAAAAACAAAAACCAAAAATAAAAAAGCAACGCGTGAGACCAAATTCTGAAATTTGATTAACAATGTGTAAGCGTGTGTGTACAAATTAAAGACACGTGAGCTTAACTCCAACATAAACTTTATTGATAGATTGAATTAGATTCAGCTATGCTGTTTACAGAAACTGAGAGCGGGGGGAGAGAGAGAGATTTTGTTGCTATGGACTTGCAGTAAGAATTTATATAGAGGGCGCCATTGCACATTGAATTTAAATAAACATTGGATTATTTTACCGTATCATTACATTCCCCTTCTTTTGAAGAGAAGTTAAACATTGCAGGTTTAGAAAAACTGTTAGTATTGTCCACAAATTTTCAAAATTTTATAACGTATAACTCAACTCAAAACAGTTCATAACGTGTATAAAATAGTGTAACAGTTCATATCACATTATACCTTTATGGGTATGTTTCACTGAACCTTGATGGTTTACTAATAATGCTATCTGTGCGCGTTTTCAATTGGTTGTCCTTAACTTTTGATGGAGGTGTGTTGTCAGTTGGGTTTGCATAGACATTGCTTTCATTTTTATTCGCTCGTTCTGCAATAACTCTTTCTGTTGATGAGGTTCTCGCGAATATGTTGTCGATTTCTACGAATACGGTTTCCGTTCGCGTCCTCCAGTAAATATGATCTGGGTTCTTCTGCTTGAGCACATACGATTGCTGGGTCCCATTTCCCAGTGGTTGCCTATCAGCAGCAGAGGTTCCAGCTCTCCCGATTCGATCGTGAGTCTCCCGAATTTACATGCTATCTACGGTCTCCCATTTTTTTTCAAGTTCTGAGGGTAGGCCTTAGCCTGCTACTAAGATCAAGCAAGCGAAGAAAATTACCATTCCCGTCCTTCCCGCACGTTGATATTTTCGGGTTGGCCTGGATGTGTTCATCGTGGTCGAATGTCATAATTCGACTTAAATTTAGATAGTCCCACGAGCTTCGGCAGCGTATTCATTGTCCGATGATGTTGTTGGTCACTTGCATATTATTAATAATGGTAATAAGTTAATTCTTGGACTTAAGCACAGTACATAGTACAGTACTTAAGCAATGGACTGCGAAAACAATATTACGACGGCTGAGAGCCCGAGAGAGCTAGCTCAGTGAAGATTTCACGCATGCGTATGATAAAGTTGTGCAACTACCTATACCTCACAGGCATAAGGCTGCCAAACTCGTGAAAGACAGTCGTGAAAGCAACATAAAAAATAAACTTAAATAATAATTTGAGAAATATAGCCAAATCTTAATCATTTACGATGAAATACATATCAAGGAACAAAAATGTTTACAAAGCAGATTAGCCTCATCATTGTATTGTCTCAATTGGCAAATAACCCCACATTGATCCTATCCTTGTACAAATTTATCTTTTTGTGATGTCACTAAAGTAACGTTTGTCACGTTTAGTATTGAGTTTCCGAGGTTTTCCAAAATGACTTACTAAACAAAGATCACGAGATTTTGGATTTCTAATAACCGTTTCACATCAAATTTAGGTACAGAACTTTAAATTGTCTCTCAACACGATATCCATCATTTAGTAATCTGGTTCTGGTTTTTTTTTTGTATACTTCCTCACTAGATGTTATTTTACTCTATTTTAAAAGGAAAAAAATTGTAACCGCTGAATTTTGAGAAATTACCCTTCAAACTTGGTAAACTTTCTACCTTTCTATACAACCTAAGCCTATCTTTAGGCCTAGGATAGGGTTTTTTTTTGTTATCCGGCTTTAGGTTGAGGGAGCGTTTGTGCGGTTGTGTATGTGTTTGCTTCTATACAAATCATCTGTGGTACTACAGCATCGACAACTGTAGTGGTTCATTCTCTTTCCATGTGGGGATTACGTTGTAAAGAAAACAATTATAATTATTTAAAATTCTTTAGTTTGAAATAAGAAACACTGAAATTCTGTTATCTTTCCAAATTCAAATAATAATATTATGACATCTTGATCTACACATGTGATCAAAGACATACAATTATTACATTAAATTATTAGGGCTTTTAAGAAACTGTATGATTTGTTAGATGCCACGATTGATTCACAGGTTTTCGTTCATTTTTTTTCTATTTCTTTATTAATAAACAAACTATGAACATTCAATAAAGTATGAACAATTATAAATTGGCAATCGATTGACATTAAATGAAGAATATAACATACAGATAATAAAAATAAGGTGTTGCATTGAGATACCAGGAGACAACTTGAGTATTACCCAGCTAGTCAACTCTGTTAGTTTAAAATCATCAAAATGTCAGGCAATCTTGTAGCCGATAATAATATAAATTTGGAACACCGAGGAGAAAAAATAAATTACCACAGAACTTCCTGATTTTTATACTTTTATTAGCACTCTTAATCCGGACATACTAATAATGAGAGACAACTATATAAAGAGATTGGAAACGACTAAAAAATTTTCTTTGTTTTCCATTCTAATGATACGTGGACTGTGGCTAGTTTTGTTATGCAAATGTGGTCAACCGCATCCTATTAGAGTGCACCAATGCTGTTGCTCATACTCTGTTGAACCTAAACGAAACAACTACAGTACTGCAGTAGGCTTGCCCTGAAACCAGTAGTGGATTCAGAATTTTCTGACAGGGGATCCAACATGTCAAAGAACCCTTGGTTATTGTCCCGGAATAAAAAAAAAATCACATTGCTTAGTATGGCCCAAATATGAGGGATCGCTGATAAAAATAACGTTGTTTGAATAGGCAAATAATTAATTTTGATCAGAAAATCTCGACGTGGCGTCGGACAACAGGATCAGGGTAGCTCTTTGGGGAAGAACTGGCTCCCGTTGGGAAAAAAAGGAACAAAAGGGGAATATTTGTAATGGATCTTTACATTTAAACATGTAAAGCTAAAAACCAAATCCTCATATTTCTATTTGCATAATATTTCCATTTCAACACCAATACATGGCATGTATTTTATTATTATTATTATTATTATTTATTATTATTGTTATTAAGGAATTTTGTTTTAACTTACGCCAAATAGGAGTTGAAACATTCTTTACCAGCTCTGGTCCGTGGCCAGTATTTGTTGTCACCTTAATCTGAAAAGATAGCATTAATAATTATAAATGGCAGAATGTGGCACAGCATTAAGGCATTAGCATAATGAACTGTGACTCTAAAAGAACCACGTTTTGTGTCCCAGTTTTAAATAATACAAGATATATTGACATTTTAAATGTTGATAAATCACAACTATAATTAAATACCGTTTCAAAAAAAGAACCACCTATCACGAACAAAAACATCTCCAATCAGTAAGCCCTGTGCCGGTCTTGTATGCATTGTTAATGTTATGACGGTTTTGTTGTTACGTGCATTGTTATTGGCGTTATTCTATATTCCCCCAATTTGTTATATTCTTGTTTAGTGATTAACATGCCGCTATCTCTGGCGCCCAGCAATAGTCTGTAGTTACAGAAGTTTTGGTGGAGCGGCCAGAAATAGTCTGCAAGTATTTAGTATCTAAACTTTGATTTCTTTCCTGATGAAGCCAGGCCAAACAATACCACTAGTAAGTTATTGTTCAACAAGGACCTTGGTGGCCTGCATATGCATGGTGATCTATTATTACGTACCTTGTACTAAGCCTAGCACAGGTACTGTGATTAAACAAATGACACCATTCATATGCAAATTAGAGTCTACAATGATCACATACAGCAAGTGTGAACTTCTTAGTCTGAATTTTATTTTCATCAACAATAGATTTGGTAAGCAAAGGAATAATTGGGCTCATGATATTTTGAACCGTTTAATAAATCTTAAGATTAATGCCTTTAAACCTACACACCGTGGATCCAAAGGCCGGAGCTGGAAAAATAAACATAGCATTATAATTACCGAAGATGAGGACAGGTTCATTAGAACTAGAAATAATAATTTACTACGCTCGCTACAAAAACAAACAGATCTACGACAATAATACTCACTGTGAGTTTGGCTTTGTTAACGCAAGGTCTATTAGGAACAAATGCCAGCCTTTTCTTCATTACTGTTTTAGCAATGATCTTGATTTCTGTGAGATCACGGAAACGTGGTTAAAAGGTCATGATCAGGTTGAAATAGCCAGTCTAAGACCAACAAGATACAACTTTAATAGTAACTCACGAGCAAATCGACCTGGTGGAGGCGTGAGAATATTCTTAAAGAATGCCATCGCTGTCGAGGAGGCAACAAGTGAATTTCCTTCTTTCGAATAATATGCAAAATATTCAATAACAATCAACAACTTTAGGATTATGATTGTGATTATATACAGACCCCCTTACTCAGTTCAACACCCTGTGTTTATAGGTGTGTTTCTTCGTGAATTTGCCGACTACATTAGAGATATAGTTTCTTTCCATAACAAAGTCCTGATTTTAGGTGATTTTACATCTACGTAAATAAAGTAGCAGATCCAAATTTGGTTGCTTTTACCAAATTGTTGGATACCTTTGCGTTTAAGCAGTTGATTGATGAGCCCACCCAAACCTTTGGAAACACTCTTGATCTTATATTGCATCGTAATAATAATGACTTCTGCGTATCCGATATCAGAGTTGTCCATCATTTATTTGATCATAGGTTTGTGGTAGCAAAGCTATCTACGCGTCGTCGGGTGCCCCGAAAGCTCAGACCACGAAAGCTAATAACAAACTATCCTAAAAATATAAAGAGTGAGAACGATCGATAACCATAATATAGTAATGGATACATTCAATCTGCTTCCGTCACGCCAGTGTCTACAGACGTCATTACAGTGCAGAAACTCTCCTTGTCACTGTGTATAACGACCTTCTCAACAATATGGAAAATAGTCAGTTATCTCCACTAGTGGCAATAGACCCGAGTGCAGCCTTTGACACGGTTAACCATTCTCTCTTGGTTGATGTTCTTTCAAATTGTTTTGGTGTATATGGTGATGCCAAAAAAAATCTCTGAACGGCAGTTTGACGTCGCAATTAACAACTCTCATTCATCTCCTATTGACATTGATTTTTCTGTCCCACAGGGCCTATTTACTTTACATGTTATGCAAGTACCTTGGAGTCTCCTATTAAGTCACTCACTCTTGCAAGTTATGCAGATGATCATACCATTTATGGCAGTTTCAACGCAGGTGATATGGCATCTGAGATAGCTACTATGACAGAGCTGGAACACAGTCTTGCTAAAGTGAATTCTTGGATGCACGCAAATAGGCTAAAAATGAACAACAACAAAAAATCCGAATTTACTATCTTCGGCAGCAACAGATTATTACCCAAAGCATCTACAAATAAGATGGTCATTGCTGATACTGTTGTAGACAGGTCAGGTTGCGTGAAGCTTCTGGGAGTTTCATTTGCTCAAAACCTTAATCTCACAAAACACATCGCTGCTAAATCCAAAGTGGCCACGATTGCTATGTACAAACGGAAAAAGATCCGTCAGTATTTCGACCGTCCAACTTGTCTCAAATTGGCAAATGCTTTAATTTTCTCACATATTATGGACTACTGTAATGGCCTTTTTGTTCATCTTCCCAAAAGGACACTAGCTCCCCTGCAAAGAATTCAAAACTTAACGGCGAAAATCATACTTAACTGGTCAAAATATGACAGTGCAACTAAAGCATTAAACAATTACATATTCTTCCAGTGGCTGTCCGATCAGAGTACAAAATATTAATTTCAGTCTTCAAATGCATTGATGGCCTATCCACTCGTACTACCAGATCTGCTTCCAGTACTATATTCCATATACAATTCACCAGACGTTCCACATTTGCTGACAGATCTTTCAGCGTAGCTGGTCCTAGTTGGAATCGCTTACCAGATAACTTAAGGCAGATGGATAACCTCACCTCCTTTAAAACGGCACTCAAAACTCATTTATTTTGTTCCATTTTTTTATTAACTGTGTATTGTGAAGCGCCAATGAATGCATAGTTTTTAACTAAGCAGTTTTGAGCGCTACATTAAATGCCATAACTCTAACTATAAGTATAGTTACAGAAATTTAGTTGGAGCGTCGATCCAATAGTCTGTAGTAACAGAGGTTTTGTTGGAATGTTCATCCGGTTCTAACTTGAAGTAAATAGTTAATAATCTTGACATTTGGGCTATTTTTCAATTCAATTTAATATAAATTTATTGAAAAACAAATATGAGTTTTGAAATGTACAAAAAGATAAGAAGACATTAAAATTATGCAGTGTTATCATGAAGTTGTTTGTTTCTTATGTGGGTATGCTGTCAGGATATCCGAGTTGTTGTTGAATTGTATCATATTTCCAGGGAACAGTTAAATTACATGTCTGATGTTAGATGATAACATCATCATCATCATCATCATAATCATCATCATCATCATTATCATCATCATCTGTGTTTGTTGTCTGAGATATATCTATGATTATAAAGCACTGTGTAATTTATGTATGAATATATATTTTACAGGGCGTTCTTTTGTTTTGTTTCATGATTATTGGATGTGCAAATGAGACGTTGAATGATATACAGTGATCTCTTGTGATTGATATACCAACTGTGTTGAGTCTAACCTACTCAAGGAAGAATGTACATCCCTTTTGAATATCCTCTTATAATCAAACCACAACAAACTTGGCGCTGCGAGCAGGGTGAGAAGTGTTGGTAAATGATACAAGAGACATTGTGCATCTATCTGTGAAAGCTCCACGCGACAGTGTACAAAACTTTAGTGATATTATAAGCCATTGAGTTAAAGGTCATGGACAAATAAGAATTTTACATTTGATTCATTTGTTATATTGTTGTTATATTCTGGATGCTGCTGCCTGCTGTAATTGCGTTCCAGGCGTTACCAGAAAAGGGCGAAAACAAAAGTCCATGGATCACAAAAGACATTTACCGCGTGATTTTGTGTTTGGCGCCCTCTATTGCGCCTCTCGGAAAAACTCTAGGTTTGCCTGAAGACTTAGAAGCACATAGGAAATGGCGCAGCGAAGTTCATTATGCAATACAGAAGTCCTATATGGATTATATAAATGAACTGTTTAAATCTGATAATAAAAGTAAGCCTGTTATAAGTCATATCTAATTGATTTTTAAAGCTTTACTTACTCCGTTTGGTCTTTTACAACATATTAAAGAGTCCAAACATTGTGGTGGACATTGTTTTGACCTTATCATCACCCGAGATGTTGAATGGCTGTCTGACGTACGTGTACATTCTGGTCTTTCTGACCATTTTGCAATATATAATGTGCAAACTTGACCTTAAAACTGCTATGCCTAAAACTTTTATTAAGAAACGAAATTTAAACCTGATTAATATTGAGAATTTTAAAATGGATATTCTTGCTCGGGTTTCCGATATTTCGTTTGAAAATTGTAATTTACAAGAGCTTGTTGGTAGATTGACTGCACTGAAAGCAGTTTTAGATGAACACGCTCCTTTTAATACAAAAATAATTAAACCCAAAGCTTCTAAACCGTGGTTTACAGATGTGATTCGTTCTGCAAGAAAAACTCGCAGTCAACTTGAAAGAAAATGGATGAAATCTAAGACTCATTCTGACAGACAGAAGTACTTTGACCAAAGATGTTTAGTAAATGAAATGGTTGAAAATGCTAAAACCATGTATTATTCTGCCCTTGTTTGGGACTGCTCTGGTGATCAGAAAAAGTTCTTTAACATAGTTAACAACCTCCTTCACCGCTCAAAGTCTACGGTTCTTCCTTCTTCTGTATCAAATCAAGCTCTGGCACATAAGTTCTCTGTGTTTTTCGAGAACAAAATCCAAAATATTCGTAGTTCTTTTGCTCAAAATGCTGATGTTGCTCAAAATGCTCAAAAAAGTGATGCTACTGGTGACTCTAATATGATTGGAGAAGTGGAAATATCTAGGTCTATATTGGTTTCTGAGTTTGATCCTGCAAGTGGAAATAAGTGACATTGTTAGAAGTTCGCCTTCGAAATCTTGTCGACTTGACCCGATACCTACTTCATTGATAAAGTCTTGTCATGATGCCTTTATTCCTATCATAAAAAATATAGTAAATAAATGGGTCTTTTCCTGATATGTTGAAAGTTGCGCATGTTTTTCCTACTTTGAAAAAACCCAGCCTAGATCCTAAGGTTCTCAAAAATTACAGACCTGTTTCTAATTTAGGCTTTCTTGGTAAGATAATTGAAAAGGTTGTGTCTAAACGATTATTGGCCCATGTTAAAGAACATACTTTACTTGATTTGTTCCAATCTGCTTACAAAGCACATCATAGCACTGAAATAGCCTTACTTAGAGTTAGCAACGACATCCTACGTGCAATGGATGATGGCAGACTTACTGCTTTAGTTCTATTAGATTTAAGTGCAGCCTTCGATACTGTTGACCATAATGTTCCTTCAATTTTCCTGTTATTCAAGGATCTGTTCTTGGGCCACAATGGTTTACAATTTATATCCTACCTATTCGGGATATAAATTGCAAATATAACTTGTCCTACCATGTTTATGCTGATTTACCTCTCGTTTAATCCGTCCATGACGCAACTTAACCTCTCTCTAGAATCACTCGAAAATTGCATTTCAGAGTTACTGTAATATTATGTATGGCAGTTCGCCATGTAATTCTCACGTTGTTGTGCCCAATTCCAATGTTATGTTCCGTATGCAAAGACTGGATCTTCACTATGTAATATTGTAGTGATATGACAAGCGAGATGGTTTACTTTTAATAACTGAACTGACTACATC